>NC_056741.1:1041629292-1041779292 GCF_019279795.1 Protopterus annectens
TTCCACCTTGGAGGATTTGATCTGATCCTCACCACCAAAGAACAAATGGGCTCCTGTATGACTGGAGAAAGCTCAATAGTCAGTAGACAAAGACAAGAAAAAAAATTAATAAATAAATGAATAAGGAAGAGACCTATGTGGTTAAATAAAAAAAAAAAAACAAGTATAACTACAAACAAGAACAAAGCATACAAAGAAAGGGGGAGAATTGAGGACTGGAAAGGGGAGACATACAAGAAGCCAAAAGAGTAGTGGTTGGGATAATTAGCTGGCCTGAGTTAGGCCAAGAGGAAGAATTGGCAAAAGAGACTTAAATGGAGAAAAAGCCTTCTTAGATGGATTGCCTACACTTCCCTGAGCCCTAACTCCATGAGGATCCAATCTTCAAATCCAACATCTAGAGGCAGAACTCACCAAGTACTGTTTTCAATAAGGCACTCCAGTGCAGTTTCTTAAGCATGTGTCAGCAGTGATTCCTTCATTTAGGGAGATTTCTTCCTTCTTTGTATACACACACATATATATATATATATATATATATATATATATATATATATATATGGATCTACTTTTCTTTGTCGAAATTTCAAAATGTCATTATTTCGAAAAAGAAAAGTAGAAGCACACTTATGCGAAAGTGCACTTAAATGAAAGTGTACTTTCGCGAATACCTGCTCAACGAACCAGTAAAAAAACAAAAAGGAAAGATGAAAAACACTGTTATGCAGGGGGGCAGCCCCCCTGCACCGCCCCACACCCCCGCTACTTAAATATACTAACTCTGAGATCGCACTACAGTGGGGAAACAGGTAAATTCCATTTTCCCCACTTTAGTGTGCTTTGGCACTGCAGTGTTTCCTGTTTTGTTTCTTTACTGGTCCGTTGAACCCGTATTTGCGAAAGTACACTTTTGTTTAAGTGCACTTTCGCATAAGTGGGCTTCTATTTTTCTTTTTCTAAATAATGTAATTTTGACAAAGAAAAGTAGACCCTATATATATGTATGGGTCTATATTACCAGATCGAAAACCCATTTCAGCGAACAGCACAAGACCGACACATATAGAGCGAACCACAAATATGCCGAACCCCCTAAACCGCAAATTTTAAAATCTCGAACCGTCATAGTCTGCCAACACCACCACGTGCTACATACTACATACCCAAACATAATAAAAAAAACACATACATACACTAACCAAACCCTACTTCTAACCCTACACTAAACCTTACATACATTACTATCTATGCACTTACCTTAACCCGCACCCTAACCCTAAGGTCTGTAACTATCGCACACTTACCTTACAGAGCTATACCGCAGACAGGCCAACCATGACACTTCGAGATTTCGTATTTCGCGGTTTTGAAGTTCGCCATTACCGTAGTTCGTGCTATATGTGTCAGTCTTGTGGTGTTCACTGAAACGGGTTTTCGATCTGGTAATAGAGACCCATATATATATATATATATATATATATATATATATATATATATATATATATATACATACATATATATATGTATAAGTTTGAGGTCTGTGGGACTTGACTCCCAGTAGGGGAATTAGGGGAACGCAGGGAATCATGAATTCTGCAAAACACACTTATCTATGATTTTCTTTGGAGGGCTGGGTCATGATTTGTCTTGGTGAGTTCAATCCTCTGCCAGTTCTTGGAGATCAGTGGGCGAAGCCTTCTTAGACACTTACAGAAAAAAAGTTGGGTGGAGACACAGATAAACTAAGGTAAAAGGAAAGGCAATGGTACACAGAATATACTGAGCAGGTAAAAACCATCAGTGCATTATTTGCATCTATAGTTATGGAAAGGGTGAGATTTCTAGCATGGGAAGTGAAAACAGGAGTGAACTGAGAAAAAATGGATGAACAACATTATAGACAAAGGAAGGATAGCAAAGGAATTTAGGGCAATCATTCAAAATAAATTTTGGGCATCTAATGAACTACTAACTAATGTATTCAAGCATTTAGACTGTCTGTTAAAGGACTCATTCATTAATCTGTATTTGAGGAAGAAATAATGCTAAACAACTGATGGAGTACCACAGCAGTGCCCTGGCATGGTTGGATGTGATGTCCACAACATCTCTGGAAAATACAGATCATTGAGTCTGACTTCAGCAGTTGGTAAAATAATAGAAAAGGATAAAAAATAAACTGAGTGTAACAACCTCCAGAACAATTGTAAGAGTGGTTTCACAGTAACAAAGTAATGCCCCACAAACCTAATCCAATTTAATGACAGGTGGTCAAAAGGAAGCAATTAGATGTGCTCTTTCTGGACCTCAGCAATGTTTTTGATTCTGTTTATCACAAGACACTTCCAAAGAAGCTAAGCAGTTAGTGTGCAATGAAGATTAATGGAATGGTCTGGATTCTGGAAAGTGACTAGAGGGAAGACACAAACAATTATGGCAAGAAAGACCCTTTTCAGGGAAAGAAGGTAAACAGCATTATGCTACAAGGATTCATCTAGAGAACAGCACTCTTCAATTTTCAATGAAACAGACAAAAAAACAAAGATGAAAAGGAGTCACACCTTGTTTGCAAATGACAAAAAGTTGAAGATGTTTTGAAGGATGGGGAAAACAGTCCAAAGGGGGAGTTAAGAAGGCTAGAAGCCTGAGATGAGAGATAACTGCTGACAAAGGGATGTAATTTCATCACTAAGAAATGCAATGAACTACATTCATGCAGAGGTAACCCAGAAGTAGGGCAAAAGATGGGAAAGGGTCAAACTGCTAACAACAGATCAGGAAAAGGACCTAGGAGGGATCTTACTGTTATACAAGAAGGTGACTTATAAACCCGCAGCTAGATAATTGTGTTCAATTCTAGAAGTCATAGAGAAAAACAGCTGTAAACTAGTAAGGGGATTAAGGAGAATGGGCCACCAGGATGGAAGAGAGATTAGAGGGAAAGGCAGATGAGCAAGGACTTGGTAGTCTGAAGCTATGATCATTACACACTAGTAAGGAAGTGGAGAATGTGATATAGGTGTACACGCTAATAAATAAGACTAAGACTTGTGAGGGGAACCGACTAGAAAAGGAAGGGCAGATATGGAAAGAGAAGACATAATTGCAGGCGCTAGAAGGAACTCAGTCTATAATTTATTTCCCTTGAGATTCATTTTTAAATTGCCTTGCATTACTTTCAGACTTTAGTATATGGGTATATGAACCGCAATTACACATTGCTTTATTAATCTTAATTGGGAAGCTCAGTGGTGCAGCAGTTAGTGTTGTCACCTCACAGCAAGAGTTTCTCAGGTTTGATTCTCGACTGGGGTGCCTTCAGTGTAGAGTCTGCATGTCCTCCCTGCATTTGCATGGGTTTCCAACAACTGCTCAGGTTTCCTCCCATATTCCAAAGACATCAGGAACATTTCTCCCCTGGCTTCCACTGGAAATGGGTTCTGTCCCAGTTGGACTTTCCCAATAAACAAATGTTAAATACATAAATAAGTCCGCTTTTCAATCTGTCTGCTTTACTAGTTTTATAAGACATCTGCATTGTATTGTAGTTCCTCACTAACGTTTTCACTTTCTTCCAAGCCCACTCTACTTTTTTGTATGTATCTTATGACTTTACATACATAGAACCTTGGTCCTGAACTAAGAGTAATGACACTTTTGTCTTTTCTGTAGGCTTGTTGTATTCCCTCACTTTTAGTTAAGCTCACCACCCCAAGCTTCACTTGTACATACTTAAATTTTAAGTTGAGAGACTGTGGAGTCCTACACTATTTTGCCATTTAAAGGGCTTGTTTCCCTGCTCCCTTGATGCTCTTTTTTTTTTTTTGCAAAGGATGTAACAGCAGCTCAATACAAGGAACATTGAGGCTGGCTGGATCACATTAGTTATACTGTTGTTCTTTTTGTTAACTGCTCTGTATTTCCCAATTGAACATAGCAACATCCTTTCATTCCCTCTCCTTACCCCAATGATAAAAAATAAATTAGGAGTCCCAGAGCTGATATGTATGTCTTTATTGCTGCTGTTCTTCTTAAATTAATTGATTTGCAATGTTTTTTCCCCAGTGTTTTTCACAACACACATGAAAGCTCATTTCTGTAGAGCTGTACATTTGCTTCTAACCATTTTCAATTTTTAAATGATTGTTTTTATTAAATATTTTCCTGTCAACTTACCATTTGAATCATCTTATTAATACTAGATTCCCTTTGATGGACTGTTAAGAGAATTATAATCCAAACAGAAATCTGTTTTGAAAAATAAAAGATCTTGTGATACTTAATGCTTCTGTTTGTTAGATTCACTTTAACCAACAATTTCCTCTGTTAGACTTTCCACACTCAAAGGCCTGACATTAAGAGTTGGTGACAGATGGCTGCTATCAATAGCTGCAAGTATCCCATAATACATTCAACCCAGAACCCAACTGGTTCTCCTACTAATGCTGGTCATCTAATGTGGACAGTCAGATACATCTAGAATTTACCACCCATGTTTGCTAGTACAGTAAGAGGTGCTGTAAACAAAATCTCTAGTTGAATCTTCAGTTAAATACTTCGCTACAGGATGCTCTAAGCTAAATGTCTTTATCTCAGCTAAATGCTACCTCCACATGCATAAAGCAAAATATTGAGAGGAACAGTCTTCAGAATTGGCTGCCGTTAAACTGCCCTCGCTTTTTGATTTCTCCATCCTTTAATGAGTTACCCATCCAAATGCAGATTTTTATGCAACCCCACACTTATTTGCATGAAATTCAGCTCTGATCCATCTGCCCGCCATGTAATTTGCGACAGGTCTCAGTAGAAGCTAACCCCTCCATCTATGGTGATTACACCTGTTAATCCCTCCATCTACGATGATTGCACCTGTGAACCCTTCCATCTGTGATTATTAGACCTGTTAACCCCTCCATCTATGATGATTACATCTGTTAACCCATCCATCTATGATGACTGCACCTGTTAACCGCTCCATCTATGACGATTAAACCTGTTAACCTCTCCATCTATGATGAATACACCTGTTAACCCCTCCATCTATGATGATTGCACCTGTTAACCCCTCCATTTATGATGATTATACCTGTTCACCCCTCCATCCTCCATCTGTGATGATTACACCTGTTAACCCCTCAATCTATGATGATTACACCTGTTAACCCCTCCATCCTCCATCTGTGATGATTATACCTGTTAACCCCTCAATCTATGATGACCGCACCTGCTAACCCCTCCATCTATGATGATTACACCTGTTAACCCCTCCGTCTATGATGACTGCACCTGTTAACCCCTCCATCTATGATGATTACACCTGTTAACACTGCATTTATGATGATTACACTTGTTAACCCCTCCATCTATGATGACTGCACCTGCTAACCCCTCCATCTATGAAGATTACATCTGGTAACCCTGCCATCTATGATTACTGCACTTGTTAACACCTCCATCTAGGATGATTACACCTGTTAACCCCTCCATCTATGATGATTACACCTGTGAACCCCTCCATCTAGGATGACTGCACCTGCTAACCCCACCATCTATGATGATTACACCTGTTAACCCCTCCATCTATGAAGACTGCACCTGTTAACCCCTCCATCTATGATGATTACACCTGTTAACCCCTCCATCCTCCATCTATGATGATTACACCTGTTAACCCCTCCATTTATGATGATGCCACCTGTTAACCCCTCCATCTATGAAGATTACATCTGTTAACCCCTCCATCTATGATGACTGCACCTGTTAAACCCTCCATCTATGATGATTACACCTGTTAACCCCTCCATCTATGATGATTGCTCCTGTTAACCCCTCCATTTATGATGGTTACACCTGTTAACCCCTCCATCTATGATGACTGCACCTGTTAACCCCTCCATCTATGATGATTACACCTGTTAACTCCTGCACATGTTAACCCCTCCATGATGATTACAACTGTTAACCCCTCCATCTATGATGATTACACCTGTTAACCCCTCCATTTATGATTACACTTGTTAACCCCTCCATCTATGATGACTGCTCCTGTTCATCTCTCCATCTTTAATGATTACACCTGTTAACCCCTCCATCTATGATGACTGCACCTGTTAACCCCTCCACCTATGATGATTGCACCTGTTAACCCCTCCATCTATGATGATTACACTTGTTAACCCCTCCATCTAGGATGACTGCACCTGTTAACCCCTCCATCTGTGATGATTACACCTGTTAACCTTTCCATCTATGATGATTACACCTGTTAACACCTCCATCTATGATGATTACACCTGTTACCCCTCCATCTATGATGATTACACCTGTTAACCCCTCCGTCTATGATGACTGCACCTGTTAACCCTTCCATCTATGATGATTGCACCTGTTAACACTGCCATTTATGATGATTACACTTGTTAACCCCTTCATCTATGATGACTGCACCTGTTAACCCCTCCATCTATGATGACTGCACCTGCTAACCCCTCCATCTATGAAGATTACACCTGGTAACCCTGCCATCTATGATTACTGCACTTGTTAACACCTCCATCTAGGATGATTGCACCTGTTAACCCCTCCATCTATGATGATTACACCTGTTAACCCCTCCATCTAGGATGACTGCACCTGTTAACCCCACCATCTATGATGATTACACCTGTTAACCCCTCCATCTATGATGCCTGCACCTGTTAACCCCTCCATCTATGATGATTACACCTGTTAACCCCTCCATCCTCCATCTATGATGATTACACCTGTTAACCCCTCCATTTATGATGATGCCACCTGTTAACCCCGCCATCTACGATGACTGCACCTGTTAACCCCTCCATCTATGATGATTGCACCTGTTAACCCCTCCATCTATGATGATTACACCTGTTAACCCCTCCATCTATGATGATTGCTCCTGTTAACCCCTCCATTTATGATGGTTACACCTGTTAACCCTTCCATCTATGATGATTACACCTGTTAACCCCTCCATCCTCCATCTATGATGATTACACCTGTTAACCCCTCCATCAATTACACATGTTAACCCCTCCATCTATGATGACTGCACCTGTTAACCCCTCCATCTATGATGATTACACCTGTTAACTCCTGCACATGTTAACCCCTCCATCTATGATGATTACACCTGTTAACCCCTCCATCTATGATGATTACACCTGTTAACCCCTCCATTTATGATTACACTTGTTAACCCCTCCATCTATGATGGCTGCACCTGTTAATCTCTCCATCTATAACGATTACACCTGTTAACCCCTCCATCTATGATGACTGCAACTGTTAACCCCTCCATCTGTGATGATTACACCTATTAACCTTTCCATCTATGATGATTACACCTGTTAACCCCTCCATTTATGATGATTACACCTGTTACCCCTCCATCTATGATGATTACACCTGTTAACCCCTCCATCTATGATGACTGCACCTGTTAACCCCTCCACATATGATAATTACACCTGTTAACCCCTCCATCTATGATGATTGCACCTGTTAACCCCTCCATCTATGATGATTACACTTGTTAACCCCTCCATCTAGGATGACTGCACCTGTTAACCCCTCCATCTGTGATGATTACACCTGTTAACCTTTCCATCTATGATGATTACACCTGTAACCCTTTCATCTATGATGATTACACCTGTTACCCCTCCATCTATGATGATTACACCTGTTAACCCCTCCATCTATGATGACTGCACCTGTTAACCCCTCCACATATGATAATTACACCTGTTAACCCCTCCATCTATGATGATTTCACCTGTTAACCCCTCCATCTATGATGACTGCACCTGTTAACCCCTCCATCTACAATGATTACACCTGTTAACCCCTCCGTTTATGATGACTGCACCTGTTAACCCCTTCATCTATGATGATTACACCTGTTAACCCCTCCATCTATGATGACTGCACCTGTTAACCCCTCCATCTATGATGATTACACCTGTTAACCCTTTCATCTGTGATGATTGCTCCTGTTAACCCCTCCATTTATGATGATTACACCTGTTAACCCCTCCCTCTATGATGATTACACCTGCTAACCCCTCCATCCTCCATCTATGATGATTACATCTGTTAACCCCTCCATCTATGATGATTACACCTGTTAACCCCTCCATCTATGATGACTGCACCTGTTAACCCCTCCATCTATGATGATTACACCTGTTAACCCCTCAATCTATGATGATTACACCTGTTAACCCCTCCATCTATGATGACTGCACCTGTTAACCCCTCCATCTATGATGATTACACATGTTAACCCCTCCATCTATGATGATTACACCTGTTAACCCCTCCATCTGTGATGATTACACGTGTTAACCCCTCCATCTATGATGATTACACCTGTTTACCCTTCCATCAATGATGACTGCACCTGTTAACCCCTCCATCTATGATGATTACACCTGTTAACCCCTCCATCTATGATGATTACACCGGTTAACCACTCCATATATGATGACTGCACCTGTTAACCCCTCCATCTATGATGATTACACCTGTTAACCCCTCCATCTATGATGATTACACCTGTTAACCCCTCCATCTATGATGATTGCTCCTGTTAACCCCTCCATTTATGATGATTACACCTGTTAACCCCTCCATCTATGATGATTACACCTGTTAACCCCTCCATCTATGATGACTGCACCTGTTATCCCCTCCATCTATGATGATTACACCTGTTAACTCCTGCACCTGTTAACCCCTCCATCTATGATCATTACACCTGTTAACCCCTCCATTTATGATGATTACACTTGTTAACCCCTCCATCTATGATGACTGCACCTGTTAATCTCTCCATCTATGATGATTACACCTGTTAACCCCCCCATCTATGATGACTGCACCTGTTAACCCCTCCACCTATGATGATTGCACCTGTTAACCCCTCCATCTATGATAATTACAACTGTTAACCCCTCCATCTAGGATGACTGTACCTGTTAACCCCTCCATCTATAATGATTGCTCCTGTTAACCCCTCCATTTATGATGATTACACATGTTAACCCCTCCATCTATGATGATTACACCTGTTAACCCCTCAATTTATGATTACACTTGTTAACCCCTCCATCTAAGATGACTGCACCAGTTAATCTCTCCATCTATGATGATTACACCTGTTAACCCCTCCATCTATGATGACTGCACCTGTTAACCCCTCCACCTATGATGATTGCACCCGTTAACCCCTCCATCTATGTTGATTACACCTGATAACCCCTCCATCCTCCATCTGTGATGATTATACCTGTTAACCCCTCCATCTATGATGATTACACCTGTTAACCCCTCCATCTATGATGACTGCACCTGTTAACCCCTCCATCAGTGATGATTACACCTGTTAACCCCTCCATCTATGATGACTGCATCTGTTAACCCCTCCATCTGTAATGATTACACCTGTTAACCCCTCCATCTATGATGACTACACCTGTTAACCCCTCCGTCTATGATGACTGCACCTGCTAACCCCTCCATCTATGATGATTACACCTGTTAACCCTTTCATCTGTGATGATTGCTCCTGTTAACCCCTCCCTCAATGATGATTACACCTGCTAACCCCTCCATCCTCCATCTATGATGATTACATCTGTTAACTCCTCCATCTATGATGATTACACCTGTTAACCCCTCCATCTATGATGACTGCACCTGTTAACCCCTTCATCTATGATGATTACACCTATTAACCCCTCAATCTATGATGATGACACCTGTTAACCCCTCCATCTATGATGACTGCACCTGCTAACCCCTCCATCTATGATGATTACACCTGTTAACCCCTCCGTCTATGATGACTGCACCTGTTAACCCCTCCATCTATGATGATTACACCTGTTAACACTGCCATTTATGATGATTACACCTGTTAACCCCTCCATCTATGATGATTACACCTGTTAACCCCACCATCTATGATGATTAGACCTGTTAACCCCTCCATCTATGGTGATTGCACCTGTTAACCCCTCCATTTATGATGATTACACCTGTTAACCCCTCCATCTATGATGATTACACCTGTTAACCCCTCCATCCTCCATCTATGATTATTACACTTGTTAACCCCTCCATCTATGATGATTACACCTGTTTACCCTTCCATCTATGATGACTGCACCTGTTAACCCTTCCATCTATGATGATTACACCTGTTAACCCCTGCATCTATGATGATTACACCTGGTATCCACTCCATCTATGATGACTGCACCTGTTAACTCCTCCATCTATGATGATTACTCCTGTTAACCCCTCCATCTATGATGATTGCACCTGTTTACCCCTCCATTTATGAGTACACCTGTTCACCCCTCTATCTGTGATGACTGCACCTGTTAACCCCTCCATCTATGATGATTTCACCTGTTTAACCCCCCCATCTATGATGATTACACCTGTTAACCCCTCCATCTATGATGATTGTTCCTGTTAACCCCTCCATTTATGATGATTACACCTGTTAACCCCTCCATCTATGATGATTACATCTGTCAACCCCTCCATCCTCCATCTATGATGATTACACCTGTCAGCCCCTCCATCTATGATGATTACACCTGTTACCCCCTCCGTCTACGATGACTGCACCTTTGAACCCCTCCATCTATGATGATTACACTTGTTAACTCCTCCAACTATGATGATTGCACCTGTTAACCCCTCCTTCTATGATGACTGCACCTGTTAACCGCTCCTTCTATGATGATTACACCTGTTAACCCCTCCATCTATGATGACTGCACCTGTTAACCCCTCCATCTATGATGATTTCACCTAACCCCTCCATCTATGATGATTACATCTGTTAACCCCTCCAGCTATGAAGACTGCACCTGCTAAACCCTCCATCTATGATGATTACACCTGTTAACCCCTCCATCTATGATGATTGCTCCTGCTAACCCCTCCATTTATGATGGTTGCACCTGTTAACCCTTCCATCTATGATGATTACACCTGTTAAACCGTCCATCCTCCATCTATGATGATTAAACCTGTTAACCCCTCCAGCTGTGATGATTACACCTCTTAACCCCTCCATCTATGATGACTGCACCTGTTAACCCCTCCATCTATGATGATTACATCTGTTAACTCCTGCACCTGTTAACCCTTCCATCTATGATGATTACTCCTGTTAACCCCTCCATCTATGATGATTACCCCTGTTAAACCCTCCATCTATGATGACTGCACCTGTTAACCCCTCCATCTATGATGATTACACCTGTTAACCCCTCCATTTATGATGATTACACTTGTTAACCCCTCCATCTATGATGACTGCACCTGTTAATCTCTCCATCTATGATGATTACACCTGTTAACCCCTCCATCTATGATGACTGCACCTGTTAACCCCTCCACCTATGATGATTGCACCTGTTAACCCCTCCATCTATGATGATTACTCCTGTTAACCCCTCCATCTAGGATGACTGCACCTGTTAACCCCTCCATCTATGATGATTGCTCCTGTTAACCCCTCCATTTATGATGATTACACCTGTTAACCCCTCCATCTATGATGATTACATCTGCTAACCCCTCCATCCTCCATCTATGATGATTACACCTGTTAACTCCTCCATCTATGATGATTACACCTGTTAACCCCTCCGTTTATGATGATGCCACCTGTTAACCCCTCCATCTATGATGACTGCACCTGTTAACCCTTCCATCTATGATGATTGCACCTGTTAACCCCTCCATCTATGATGATTACACCTGTTAACTCCTCCATCTATGATGACTGCACCTGTTAACCCCTCCATCTATGATGACTGCACCTGTTAACCCCTCCACATATGATGATTGCACCTGTTAAACCCACCATCTATGATGGTTACACCTGTTATCCCCTCCATCTTGGATGACTGCACCTGTTAACCCCTCCATATATGATGATTGCTCCTGTTAACCCCTCCATTTATGATGATTACACCTGTTAACCCCTCCATCTATTATGATTACATCTGTTAACCCCTCCATCCTCCATCTATGATGATTACACCTGTTAATCCCTCCATCTATGATGATTACACCTGTTAAACCCTCCATCTATGATGATTGCACCTGTTAACCCCTCCATTTATGATGATGCCACCTGTTAACCCCTCCATCTATGATGACTGCACCTGTTAACCCCTCCATCTATGATGATTGCACCTGTTAACCCCTCCATCTATGATGATTACATCTGTTAACCCCTCCATCTATGATGACTGCACCTGTTAACCCCTCCATCTATGATGATTACACCTGTTAACCCCTCCATCTATGATGATTGCTCCTGTTAACCCCTCCATTTATGATGGTTACACCAGTTAACCCTTCCATCTATGATGATTACACCTGTTAACCCCTCCATCCTCCATCTATGATGATTACACCTGTTAATCCCTCCATCAATGATGATTACACCTGTTAACCCCTCCATCTATGATGACTGCACCTGTTAACCCCTCCATCTATGATGACTGCATCTGTTAACCCCTCCATCTATGATGATTACACTTGTTAACCCCTCAATCTATGATGATTACACCTGTTAACCCCTCCATCTATGATGACTGCACCTGTCAACCCCTCCATCTATGATGATTACACCTGTTAACCCCTCCGTCTATGATGACTGCACCTGTTAATCCATCCATCTATGATGATTACACCTGCTAACACTGCCATTTATGATGATTACACTTGTTAACCCCTCCATTTATGATGACTGCACCTGTTAACCCCTCCATCTATGATGACTGCACCTACTAACCCCTCCATTTATGAAGATTACACCTGTTAACCCTGCAATCTATGATTACTGCACTTGTTAACACCTCCATCTATGATGATTGCACCTGTTAACCCCTCCATCTATGATGATTACACCTGTTAACCCCTCCATCTAGGATGACTGCACCTGTTAACCCCACCATCTATGATGATTACACCTGTTAACACCACCATCTATGATGATTGCACCTGTTAACCCCTCTATTTATGATGATTACACCTGTTAACCCCTCCATCTATGATGATTACACATGTTAATCCCTCCATCTATGATGATTACACCTGTTAACCCCTCCATCTGTGATGATTACACCTGTTAACCCCTCCATCTATGATGATTACACCTGTTTACCCTTCCATCTATGATGACTGCACCTGTTAACCCCTCCATCTATGACGGTTACACCTGTTAACCCCTCCATCTATGATGATTACACCTGTTAACCACTCCATATATGATGACTGCACCTGTTAACCCCTCCATCTATGATGATTACACCTGTTAACCCCTCCATCTATGATGATTACACCTGTAAACCCCTCCATCTATGATGATTGCACCTGTTTCCCCTCCATTTATGATTACACCTGTTCACCCCTCCATCTGTGATGACTGCACCTGTTAACCCCTCCATCTATGATGATTTCACCTGTTAACCCCTCCATCTATGATGATTACACCTGTTAACCCCTCCATCTATGATGACTGCACCTGTTAACCCCTCCATCTATGATGATTACACCTGTTAACCCCCCCATCTTTGATGATTGCTCCTGTTAACCCATCCATCTATGATGATTACATCTGTTAACCCCTCCATCCTCCATCTATGATGATTACACCTGTTAACCCCTCCATCTATGATGATTACACCTGTTAACCCCTCCATCTATGAAGACTGCACCTGTTAACCCCTCCATCCTCCATCTATGATGATTACACCTGTTAATCCCTCCATCTATGACGATTACACCTGTTAACCCCTCCATCTATGATGACTGCACCTTTTAACCCCTCCACCTATGATGATTGCACCTGTTAACCCCTCCATCTATGATGATTACACCTGTTAACCCCTCCATCTAGGATGACTGCACCTATTAAACCCTCCATCTATGATGAATACACTTGTTAACTCCTCCATCTATGATGATTACATCTGTTAATCCCTCCATCCTCCATCTATGATGATTACACCTGTTAACCCCTCCATCTATGATGATTACACCTGTTTACCCCTCCATCTATGATGACTGCACCTGTTAACCCCTCCACCTATGATGATTGCACCTGTTAACCCCTCCATCTATGATGATTGCACCTGTTAACCCCTCCTTCTATGATGACTGCACCTGTTAACCCCTCCATCTAAGATGATTACACCTGTTAACCCCTCCATCTATGATGACTGCACCTGTTAACCCCTCCATCTATGATGATTGCACCTGTTAACCCCTCCATCTATGATGATTACACCTGTTAAACCCTCCATCCTCCATCTATGATGATTACACCTGTTAACCCCTCCATCTATGATGACTGCACCTGTTAACCCCTCCATCTGTGATGATTACACCTGTTAACTCCTGCACCTGTTAACCCCTCCATCTGTGATGATTACACCTGTTAAACCCTCCATCTATGATGACTGCACCTGTTAATCTGTCCATCTATGATGATTACACCTGTTGACCCCTCCATTTATGATGATTACACTTGTGAACCCCTCCATCTATGATGGCTGCACCTGTTTATCTCTCCATCTATGATGATTACACCTGTTAACCCCTCCATCTATGATGACTGCACTTGTTAACCCCTCCACCTATGATGATTGCACCTGTTAACCCCTCCATCTATGATGATTACACCTGTTAACCCCTCCATCTAGGATGACTGCACCTGTTAACCCCTCCATCTATGATGATTGCTCCTGTTAACCCCTCCATTTATGATGATTACACCTGTTAACCCCTCCATTTACGATGATGCCACCTGTTAACCCCTCCATCTATGATGACTGCACCTGTTAACCCTTCCATCTATGATGATTGCACCTGTTAACCCCTCCGTCTATGATGATTACATCTGTTAACCCCTCCATCTATGATGGCTGCACCTGTTAACCCCTCCATCTAATGATTACACCTGTTAACCCCTCCATCTATGATGACTACACCTGTTAACCCCTCCATCTATGATGATTACACCTGTTAACCCCTCTATTTATGATGATGCCACCTGTTAACCCCTCCATCTATGATGATTACACATGTTAACTCCTCCATCTATGATGATTACACCTGTTAACCCCTCCATCTATGATGACTGCACCTGTTAACCCCTCCATCTATGATGATTACACCTGTTAACCCCTCCATTTATGATGATGCCACCTGTTAACCCCTCCATCTATTATGACTGCACCTGTTAACCCCTCCATCTATGATGATTGCACCTGTTAACCCCACCATCTATGATGATTACATCTGTTAACCTCTCCATCTATGATGGCTGCACCTGTTAACCCCTCCATCTATGATGATTACACCTGTTAACCCCTCCATCTATAATGATTGCTCCTGTTAACCCCTCTATTTATGATGGTTACACCTGTTAACCCTTCCATTTATGATGATTACACCTGTTAACCCATCCATCCTCCATCTATGATGATTACAACTGTTAACCCCTCCATCGATGATGATTACACCTGTTAACCCCTCCATCTATAATGACTGCACCTGTTAACCCCTCCATCTATGATGATTACACCTGTTAACTCCTGCACCTGTTAACCCCTCCATCTATGATGATTACACCTGTTAACCCCTCCATCTATGATGATTACACCTATTAATCCCTCCATTTATGATTACACTTGTTAACCCCTCCATCTATGATGACTGCACCTGTTAATCTTTCCATCTATGATGATTACACCTGTTAACCCCTCCATCTATGATTACTGCACCTGTTAACCCCTCCACCTATGATGATTGCACCTGTTAACCCCTCCATCTATGATGATTACACCTGTTAACTCCTCCATCTAGGATGACTGCACCTGTTAACCCCTCCATCTGTGATGATTACACCTGTTAACCTTTCCATCTATGATGATTATACCTGTTAACCCCTCCATCTATGATGATTACACCTGTTAACCCCTCCATCTATGATGATTACACCTGTTAACCCTCCATCTATGCTGACTGCACCTGTTAACCCCTCCACATATGATAATTACACCTGTTAACCCCTCCATCTATAATGATTTCACCTGTTAACCCCTCCATCTATGATGACTGCACCTGTTAACCCCTCCATCTATAATGATTACACCTGTTAACACCTCCATTTATGATGATTGCACCTGTTAACCCCTCCATCTATGATGATTACACCTGTTAACCCTTCCAACTATGATGACTGCACCTGTCAACCCCTCCATCTATGATGCCTGTACCTATCAACCTTTCCATCTATGATGATTACACCTGTTAACCCCTCCATCTATGATGATTGCACCGGTCTTGCTGTCATCATTACAGTGTGATGATGTTGCTCTTTTAACCCAGTCTGATATCTCTTCCGACATTTAAAAATAATTGTTCCTTGTGTTAAACCATGTAAAATTCTGAAAGTTTACTGTTTTTCTCATATAAGTTTTCATCAGATAGAGTGGTATATTCTGCTTTCTTTCATCCATTCAGTTTTCTATCCAGTTCAACATACTGTACTGTTAAATTCTGTCTTATGTCTGCATTTAAACCACCAGAAGCTATGTATTAATCACTTTAATTTTTTAAATAAGATAACTGACTTTGAATCTATGTTGGGTGCATTTATGATCAGTGTAGAAGCATCTTATATCCAGGATGGGCATCCTCATAATAGACTGTGACAGGCCTTTACAATGGTGTTTTGAGAATCATGCTCAGGACGGGACACATTACAGAAGGAATGCTCACTAATAAGCT
The DNA here is from genome assembly GCF_019279795.1 of Protopterus annectens. Taxonomy (NCBI): domain Eukaryota; kingdom Metazoa; phylum Chordata; order Ceratodontiformes; family Protopteridae; genus Protopterus; species Protopterus annectens. The sequence goes on from NC_056741.1 coordinate 1,041,646,150, forward strand.
TGCCACAAAAACTACATTCTAGAACAGAGTACTTTTCATGTAATTTTGTATGATGCACTTTCCATTCCTGGAAGAAGATGAAATGACTAAATTGGGCTGAACCCCTTTACTTTCTTCGCTTTTTATTCCTACTTCATATTTCTCCTTAAATAAAATATTTTATTCACTGCATCATCTTTGTTCATTCAACCTCATCCTTGACTTAGCCTTTTAGGGTACCACAAAGCAGACTGTTATGAGACAATTTGTGGCAGAATGTCATCGAACTGGAGCTTCTGAGGCAGAGGAGTATAGAAACTTGCAGGGCAGGTGGCATTAAGATTAATTACCATAATGAACACAGAATTTTTGTTTTGGGTACATTTTTTTATATTCTGCCCATAGTTCTGGTTAGCAATACATGACCACTGGTAAACTGAGTGACTAAAATAGTGAACTGATCAGATTTCCATTCCTTCATTTAATCTGCACGGTAAAACTCCCATCTTGCTTCATAGCATCTTTGTGATCAGTTATAGATGTTTAATAATTAATACAGTGTAGTGAGATATTAGTGCACTGAAAATAAGGCTCTTGCTACTTTCATATTGTTTTCTCTTACTTTCTATTTTCACTAGCGGCAGAATCTTGGAGACTCTGTGGAGATGGAAATTGCAAAGATGCTGGAGGAGAATTCATCCATCATTCGATTCGGCTACCACTTCACACAGCAGGGACCACGGGCCCGGGCAGCTATGGCAATAACTAAGAACACTGAACTTCGTAAGTGCAGGCTTGGAAAGAGAGAGAAGCTGGGAGAAAATATCCAATACTATAAGCATATTTAGCCTTTCCTTATGTAGAAAAAGAGCAGTGGCTACAGTTGGCAAATGTAATTTGGTGAATGTCATGGTCTGAATCTTAAAATGTTTTACTCTGAACTTAGAATGTTTGTACATTTATTTCTTAAGAATGTATGTCAAATATGATCACACTTCATTGCCTTACTATGCAAACAAGTTATCACTAGGAACATATCAGAATAGGGCCAGTGCAAACCTTTGTATAGCAGCAGTGGGCTCTATTGTACCTGTTATCATGAAGCTTAGCATTCTGCATTGTAGCACTGGTTTGGGCACTTGGTCATCAACATAAGAAGAATGAATTGCTGGTTGTATTTATCCCCTTAAATGGAGTGCTGAACATTCAGTTGAAAACATACTTAGTATTCGAAAATGAATAGTATGGTAAGATGCGCGCACGTATACACACACACACACACACACACACACACACACACACACACACACACACACACACACACACACACACACACACACACACACACACACAGCATTCTTTACCCAAGATAAGATACATTGTGCTTATAGAATGGATAATCTTAATATAATTCCACCCCATCAACTTACTGCTGCCACCACCCCACCAGTGAAATCTTCTTGCAAAAATAATACTGGGCCCTCTTTCCATCAATGTAAACCATCTCTGCCTAAAATAATGGTGAGTCCTATGAAGTTGTGACATAATCATAACTGTCTTTTTCTTTCAGTCCAAAAAGCTACTTACCTATCTATCCATCCATCCACTCATTCCTTCACCTATAAGTACCTCTCTCCTGTATCTGCCTTACCCACCCAGTGCAGTTCACTATCCCCACCATCCCAGTGCTTTGTACAGTTCTGTTCTTCTTCTTCTGGCTTTTCCTGGTTAGGAGTCACCACAGCAGATCACCTGTCCACTCATGATTGGCAGTAGAGTTTTTTTACAGTGTCGAATTTCCAGCCTGACACCCAACCTTCCATGGGAGGCACACACGCATGCCTAGGGCCAATTTAGAGTGTCCTATCCACCTACAGCATGTCTTTGGGATGTGGGAGGAAACCAGAGCACCTGGAGGAAACCCACGTGACCACAGGGAGCACATGCAGATTCTGCACAGAAGGCACCCCAGCTGTGGATCAAACCGGAGAACCTCTTTCTGTGAGGCGACAACACTAACCGCTGCACCACCGTGGCCACCCTTGGTACAGTTCTGTTCTAAAAGGTCATTATACATCCTGGCTACAAACTCATTCCTGATAGTGGAAAATTGGAATGGCATTGCCAGTGTTTATCAGATGGGCCTGAAAGATGAGTAAGTAGAACATTATGGGAGAATTGAGTGGAACTGCTAAATTATGAGCCTACACTTATCAGGGAAATGCAGATTTGTAATTTTTTGCAGTTTTCTGTACTTAGATCCCAGTCTTGTAATTCAGTAAATTCTTCAGAATATGATGGCAATAAGACCACTGACATTTAACCAAGGTATATCAGTTCTATTCTTCAGCTCCTCAGGATATTCTGTATATGTTGCATGAAATAACTTTGTAAGCAAAATGTAAGCATCTTAGTACTTTTATTTATGATTAAGGCTCATAAAACAATGTGATGTATATCTGGGATTTGAATATTGAAAGTCATCTAATCTACAAACTTTTGTTTTATTTGAAGAATATGACAGTGGTTTTGTATAAGTACCATAACAGTTTTTTTTATCTTTATAATTGTCAATATTTTAGTAGTTATTTTGAATTGTTTTCTTTGGGACGGACTCCCATTACCTGTAAAATATTTTTTTTTACTTGATCCCAGTACTTTCTGAGTTGTCATTTTACTTTTTATATAATCCTTAGTAATTCACTTTACCAGAAAATGAAACACTTTAACTGTGACAGGGCAAAAATATGAAGAAGAATCATTTGATAGTGTTATATGAAGTTAAATACAAATACAGACATCGGTCAAAGTACACAATAGTTGCAGTTCCATCGAATAATGAAATACCTGCTATCTAAACCGTGTAATATTACTTTGGGTAAAAATACAAGCAGGGACATTCTGCAAAATCAGGGACACTTAAGATGTAATGTTGTTACACATCTACAGTGAAGAGACAATTGCCAGATAGTGTATTTATCCTGAATGTGAAGCGATCCTTCATCTGCATATCCACAGTAATGTGCTTCAGTACAATACAGGATACTTAGTGATGTTCTTCGTGTTTCACTGTTGCAGTCATCACATTTGGGTTATCCCTGCCAGGGTAGCCCTCAGTCGGCCCGAATACCAGAGGCTTAGTATTTCTGCATTGGTTGCCATCGCTCCAGGACTGACGTCAGGTCATTAATAGTATAAAATAAGGCAGCCAACGCCATTACATCAGTCTTTCTTGCCACGGAGCTGAAGCAGAAGCAGTTTGCACGAGTGCCCGTCAGCCACTACCTGAGTTTTCATTTACCGAATTGAAGTTAAAGTCTTTTAAAGCTAAGTACCCCATTGAGGATTCTTTTTTCTTGCTCTAACCAATGTCAGAAAAAAGTTAACAATTTTCTCGCCTGTGGAAAGCAAATACCACACCGAGACTTTCATTCTTACTGCATCACTTGCTTAGGCCCAGACCACGACGTCCCCTGCTGTTGCTTTTGTGCTTTGTTCAACACCAGAACTATATGTCATCGGGCCCTTAGGTTCATAGGTTCAAACTATACCCATTATTTTGCTGTGCCTCTGTTGAGCAGTGACACTTTGTGGCTTGATGATCGGATTTTTTTTTTTTTTTTGACATATTCATCAAATCTCTGTTTGACATGGCCTTGTATGTTAGCAAAGCACACCTCTGAGAGAGCAAGCGCGACTGAATAAGAGAGCTGGAGTTTCAGTCGGGCAGCATAGGACAGATGTTTGAGACCGGTGAGGAACTTTTGTGGCTCCAGCTGCTGCTGCAGTCGTCGGTCAGATACATTCGAATGGGGCATTGTACTCAATCATTGGTCTGATGAGATGAGAATCCTTCATGATAAGGTGGGCAATGTAGAAGGTCTTCCTAACTACTTTAGCTACATGGGTGTCGAATGACAGACTACTATCAACCTGGGTCCCCAGGTCCCTGATAACTTCTTCTGTACTCAGTGGATTGCCACCTATTTGGTAGCGGCATTTAACTTTAGGGCCATGGCTCTGGCACCAGTTATCCGTTTCTGTGAGACCCTTCTGAAGGATATCTGTGTCAGATGTATTTCTACTATGGCGCCCAGTTTGCAGTCATCTGCAAACTTTGTCAGCATAACCCTCCTGTGTTAGGACTGAGCCCTGTGGTACACCACTTGTGACAGGCTTTGAGTCTGACATGGCGCCAGCAACTCTGACCCTGTGGGTTCTGTCACTCAGCCAGTTTGCAACCCATCTTGTGATGTATGGGTTAACATTTAAGCTGATGAGTTTTTCAATGATACATGGACTGCCTTTCCTCATCAATGGCTTTGGTGACTGTTTGAAAAAGTCAACCAAGTTTAGAAGGCATGATCTGCCTTTGACAAAGCCAAACTGGGATGGATCCAAAGTCTGCAAATTCCCTATGTCTTTATTTATGAGGTCCATTATGATCCTCTCCATGGCTTTGCAGATAAGGCTTATCCAGAGGTAAGACTATGATTAAACAGCTGTCCTAGCTGTGGGTTTAATACACTATCAGGTCCCATGGATGCTGTGTTTTAGATGTTTGGGGGCTGCAATCGCTTGGTATAGATATCTCAAGTTTGCACTGAACCTGTCAGCCAGTATGTTGGCAATGTCTGTAGGATCAGTAATCGGCACATCGTTTTGAACTAGTGCTGAGCATATCTGGGGTCCCTCCCCCAGTTTTTAAACATAGCTAAAGAAGGCCTTATGATTGTCTTTTGAGTCTTTAGCTATTTTTCTCTCAAAATTTGCTTTGGATGATTTTATGAGAGCTCTTAGTTTTTACTTATAGTGATCAAGGGTGTCTTACCTTTTAAGGATTTTGCTCTATCTTGTAGTAGCTTCCTCCTTTTGTTGTAGAGTTTGTTTATGGCTGGGGTCCACCAGAGTGGAGTCTTTGTTTTGCTTGGGATTGCCTTATCCATGCAGTCCTGCAGGTGCTGGTAGAAGGCATTTGTAAGTGATTCAGCGGCTTGAGTACTGTTAGTTCTTTACTGTGGTCTTTTTATTTCAGGTGGGGTGGGATGAGGACCTCCAGCGAGATTAGTTTGTGATCTGATCTCACCAGTGAGGGGTATACTTCGGTGTTGAACATTGTGCTCCCATGTTCGTGATGATGAGATCAAGTATGTTTTCTCCTCTTGTGGGGATGGTGACTAGTTGTTCCATGGCATTTGAGTTTATGAATTCCAGGAACTTTTGGGCTAGGGTGTTTGGGCTTGAGTAGTGTTCCCAGTCTATATTAGGGTAATTGAAGTCACCTAGTATGATGGTGTTTGGTGATACATTTATCCCTCTAGTGTTTTCAGGAAGGCCATGTGAGGTTCCTGAGTTTGTGAGGGTGGCCTGTAACATGCTACAATTTGCAGAGCAGTCTTGCCTATGGTTAATTGCACCTGGATGGTCTCCGATGCATCGGCCACCAGTCTTGAGGTGTGGGTGTCTTTGATGAATATGGATACCCTCCTTTCTTGGTATTGTCAGGATTTTGGGGAGGTAAAACCTGATAGTGCTGGGGTGCTCTCAGGAGCCTTGAACCAGGTTTCTGTCACTGCACAGACATCGATGTTCTCCATACTGAGAAGGGCATTTTGAGATTTAGACTTCTGGCATTGAGCAGCATTACCCTTTTTGTGTTCTAGGGTGGTAGGTTTAGCCTGCCTGAGCTAAAAGGCATGCTGGTGGGGTGGGGGTGGCAAGCAATCAATAATCCGGAATCCCAGGTGACAGGTGCAAGCCGCCCGCCCAGCTGGCGTGTCCAGCAGCATGTGTCCCCAGGCCCACACAGGACATTGATCCCCCTTTGAAATGACACAGAGTTTAAGCCAATTGTTAAAGCTGATCATCTTATCTCTGTATTGTGGCATCATTCTTGGTGAAGGTAGGATACTGCTCAAGGTCAGGGTCATACCTGCCTGGGCTACATAATCAGAGAGCTCCTCAATGTCTACCTTCTCCTTACTCAGTCTGGTGGCGGGACGTCAGTGTGTCTGACTATGGAGTCACCAATGACTAGTGTGTCTGGCATTGTGTTTGGCCTTAAGGGCTGTGACTGTTTGACACTCTGACTGTGAGGTCTATGTGTTGCAGGTGTTGTGTTCTGAGGTGGTGGTTGTTTGGGTGTCTGCTTTGGTGGCCTCTGCTGTTTTGGTAGATTTTTGATCAGAGCGCCGAGTATGTCTTTGTGTGTTTATGTGTATGATTTGAGGTTGTGATGGTACTATGTGAGACTGGGTCTATAGTGTGTGTGGTAACCTTCTCCTCCTGACTGGTCTTGCCAGTCCTATGTTGAGAGCTCAGCCTCCAGTTTGGCCGAGATAGTTGCATCTCATGTATTTGTGTTTTGTGGGAGGAGGAGAGGGTTGTCTGTGTACATGAGGCAATTGTAACATTGCCTCAATATTCCCAGGTTCACCAGCTGAGCAGGAGAGGACACTAGCAACTGATCCAATGGGGTTGGCTTTTTTGGGGTGCTATCTATAAGAGTGCCGTATCAAGGTAATAAGTACTGTAGGAGCAAGTGCTAGGTTTAACAGATAGAGAAAAGTCTACTTGGAGTCAAGTAGAGATGATCTTTTTAGGTATTAGAGAAAGTGCTAGTAACAACCCTTATTGTAGCGAGATATTTTCACTCTCAGTCCTTGAATTCCGATATGGCTTTGGTAAGCCATCAGACAGCAGATCTTCTGAAAAAATGTAAGGATAAAGACAGAGACAGACTGCACAGGTCCAAACCTACCGATGACGCTTCCGTTAAGCTAGTCGTCAGTTCTTTGGTCCACAGTGAGGTGCTTTTGCAGCCTCTGATGCCCGCTTCTGTGGATTTGCAGGCCGCTACTGAGACCCTTTCGGAGTCCTGTATGCCGCGAGACTCTTCATCAACTAAGGATCCTGTGGATGTCTCTATCTTGATGGGTCTGGAGCCGATGAGCAGGCACCGGCTTCCAAGGAAGTACTTCGCACTACCAATTCTCGACACAGACCAACGACTTCTTTCGCATCTACCATTCTTTCAAAAACTACCGAGTTTCTAAGGCCCAGGGTACAAACCACACCCAAGAAACCGACGACTCAATCTTAGGCACCTGCTTCCTTGCCTCAGTCTCAAATGCTTAAAACGGCGGAAGACCTTATAATGCTGATCAGGGGAAGCCAAGCTACCCCTTCCAAAAGAAAAAGAGATTTGTCCCCAGTAGTTTTATCTGAACAGGAGTCCAATGACTCGGAGGCATCTGAATATGAAGACATGCAACTCCTCTCTGCTTAACAGGATTCTCATGCAGAGGAATCCATTCCTTCAGCCTCTCCACCTGAGGACTTTTCCTTTGGGGAAACCCTACATACTTTAAGGGAGCATTTCCAATGGGAATGTCAGGACTACCCTCAGTCTGAAAAGGGACTCAGGGAATTCTTAGATCTTCCATAGCACAGACCTCTGGCCATTCCTCCTGTCCTGGATGTTGTGGATGATGTTTTCATGGAATCTAGTTTGACTCCTGACACCCTCCCTCCTGCTCCAAGAAAACCTGACAGGTACTATAGAATCCCTGACTCTCACAAATTCCTTTTCAAAAATCCTACTGCTGACCCTGAGATTATTTCTCAAGGGCCTAAAGGAATTAAAGCAACGTCTGTTAAGAATCCCAACCCCTCAGATAGGGATTCCCGAGCATTAGACAGATGAGGTAAAAAATTATACACCTCTGCTACTCTTGCTATTAGAGCACTAAATTGTCAGTTCCATATGCTAAAATTTTAGCAACATACCATGGAAAACCTCAAACAAAAAACATTATCTTTTCCTGCTTGTGCAGAAAATAAAGAGTTACAAGAGTTAATGCATTCTGCAAGTCAAGTAACTAAGCACACCTTACAATGTGGTTTTGATGCCCTAGAAGCATCTTGCAGGACAGCAGTCACTGGTTCTGTCCTTAGAAGGCATGCTTGGCTTAAGGAACAGCCCTTGCCAGAACATGTCAAAACCAAATTATTGGACGCACCCTTGCACAAAGACAATTTATTTGACACCAAGGCAGAGGAGGTCTTAAAAAAGATGGAAGAAAAAGCTAAATTTATGCAGACAGTTAAGGACTTCCTGCAGGTCCAGCCACCCAGGTTCAGTAGGCATTGCCCCTCCAAGTACTGGTCCTTTCCTGCCCCCTCCAGGTCAGCTGAGCCCAGACCCCAGGGAAGAAGCCCCCCCCAGACAGCAGCCCCAGGGAATGCAGAGATCTAAGCAATGGAATTCCTCCTCTTCAAAACCAGGGAGTGCTAAGACACCCCCTCAAGGTAAGAACTCAATGACTCTCCACTTCCATCTCCTCCCTCTGCCCACCTGCACTTCCCCTAGGAGGAAAACTCTCCTTCCATGCAAGCACCTGGGCCACCATTACCAACGACTGCAGGGTCCTCAACATAGCGTCCCAGGGATACAAATTTTATTTCCACACTCTACCAACCCCAAAAGGGTTCCCAGATCTTCCACCAAACCAGTGGGCGGAGGCCAAAAAGCAAGTCCTTTCCCTGCTCTCTAGGAGGGCAATAGAGCATGTTCCTACAGAACAGATACGCCAAGGTTTCTACTCCAGACTCTTCCTGGTACCCAGAAAAGAGGGCACCTGGTGCCCCATCCTTGATCTATCCATTTTAAACACCTTTCTGATGATACCAAAATTCAAAATGCTCACCCTCCAGAAACTATTACCTATGCTCTCCAAGGATGCTTGATTAGCCACCCTAGACCTAAAAGAGGCCTACCTACACATCCAAATCAGGGAATCATGCAGGAAATATCTAAGTTTCAGGGCAGGATCACTGCACTTTCAGTTCCCTGTGCTTCCCTTTGACTTATTCATTGCTCCCAGAGTTTTCACAAAATGTCTGGCTCCCGCCATTGATTTTTTGCAGGCAAAGAAATATTCAACTTTACCCATACTTAGACAACTGCCTGATTCAGGCAGATAGTCAGGAAAAGCTGCTCAAGCACCTGGCCTTTGTAAAGGACCTACTGACCTCCCTGGGGTACACTATCAATGAAAAGAAATCCAATCTAGTACTCACCCAAAGGATTATATTCCTGGGAGCAAGCCTGGACACAGCAGCCCAGATGGCATTCCTTACACCACAAAAGCAAACCTACCTGACAGCCTATTTCTCTCAACTAGCCACCAGACCCCAGTTATCCGCAAGGAAAATCCGGCAAGCTCTGGGGTTCATGGCTTCTTGCATTCTACTCATTTCATATGCCAGACTGCATATAAGGAAACTACAATGGTACCTAAAAAGCCTTTGGTGTCAACACTGTCAAGACCTGGAAACTCTTATACCAATGATACCTTGTTTAAGGAAAGATTTTCTTTGGTGGACAGCAGCAGCATGCTACCACAACAAGAGACTACCCTTCTCACAACCCCACGCTGCCCAGACCCTCACCACAGATGCATCAGACTATGCCTGGGGTGCACACCTGGATGGCAGGTGCATACAGGGCCAATGAAGCCCACATCAAATACATCTGCACATCAGCCAAAAAGAGATGTTATCTGTCCAGCATGCACTGACAGCTTTCAGACCCCTCCTCTCCCCAGGGGCTCTACTGATCAAAACAGACAACACCACTGTGATGTGGTATATCAACAAGCAGGGAGGGACTCACTTGTACCCTCTGTGCAGGCTCCCCATGACCCTTTGGCACACGGCCTCAGCCATGCAACTACACCTGTTAGCACAATTCCTGCCAGGCTGTCTAAACTCTCTGGCAGACAACTTAAGCAGAAATCTTCTGGACCCACACGAGTGGCAGCTAGACCAAAGAACCTTCACCCTTGTAACTCAGAAATGGGGCACCCTGAAGGTCGACCTCTTTGCTTCCTACTCTAACCATCAGCTCAGCAATTTCTGCAACAGGGAGCCTCAGTGCAAGGCCTGGAAATTGGATTCTCTATCCTTCCAGTGGGCTAACCTCTTGGTCTATGCATTTCCCCCACTACCGCTCATTACAAGGGTACTGCCCAAAATAAGGGAGGAAAAACTGAGCACAATCCTGATTGCCCCAGACTGGTCAGGCCAGCACTGGTACCCACTGCTGCACAGCCTATCACCTATGCCACTAGGGCATCTCCCTAAGATCCAAACACGTCTGATCCAGAGGGAAGGAGAATTCATGCATCCCCAATTACAGACCCTCAATCTGGCAGCCTGGCTTATTCCCTGACCATTGCACAAGCTGCCAATCTCAGCAAACAGGTTCTAGATATTATACATGAGGCCAGACGCCCTAGCACTAGAAAGTCTTATGCTCACAAATGGAAAAGGTTTTGCACCTGGATCCAGGCTAAGGGAGCCGAGACGGCACAGCCCTCCCTACCTCTCATCCTTGATTACCTTGCTGACCTACACAGGGGTCTATCCTTTTCTTCTATTAAAATTCATGCCTCAGCTATCTCTGCTCATTTCAGCACAGAACCACCTATTTTCTCACATCCTCTCATCAAACAGTTCCTAAGAGGGGCTAACAACTTGAGGCCACCCAGAAGAGCCCCTACCCCAGCTTGGGACCTAAACTTTGTGTTGGAAAAGCTCACCTTGCCCCCCTTTGAACCAGCAGCTTCAGCAGAGTTAAAGTTTCTCTCATGGAAGCCAGCCTTGCTTCTGGCCATCACTTCAGCAAGAAGAGTATCTGAGCTACAAGCACGAATGGCTGTAGAGCCCTTCATCATTTTCCATGCTGACGGGGTCTCCCTCAGGATTAACCCATCCTTCATGCCAAAAGTGGTGTCCAGTGTGGCTCTCAACCAATCCATTCATTTGTCCACCTTTTTCCCTAACCCACAAAACAAGGTGGAAAGGATACTGCACTCTCTAGATGTGCACAGACAGTTCAGATTCTATCTAGACAGGACTAAATCATTTAGAAAGACTGATCAATTGTTAGTCAGCTTTGCTGCAGGAGCAGAGGACAAAGCCATATCCAAACAAACCATTTCCCAATGGATAGCACAATGTATCCATTTTTGCTACAAGCAACACGGGAGACCCCCCCAAGGGGGTCAGGACTCTCTCTCTCTCTCTCTCTCTCTCTCTCTCTCACTCACACACAGTGAATTCACTCGAACATCTACATTTATGGTAAGTGTACACAACTGTACTTTTCTTCATGTTGATATAAATCAAGAAAATGACTGTGCTATAGGAGAGACTGTACCTGGTACTTCTCATCTCATTCCAAGACAGTATTAAAATGGCAAATAATTTTGTAAAACAAAGTATTATGATATGCTATTTCATTTCTTAGTTTTATGATTTACTCAGTTTTTCTCTGTAACCACACCCCAACTACTGCAGTGCTTTATGAGTTAGAAAAGAAACTACTTCTTTAGAGACGGAGCTACTTACTTATATTGTGGTTTCACTACTCCTTGTGAAACCACAGGAGTGAGGAGGTGAGGAGATCCACCTGCAAGACGTAATTGATAGCTTGACTTTCCAGGAAGAAGGAAACTATAACATAAGCATTTAGCATGAAAATATAGAAACCTGTACATTAATGTAGGTAGTGAGGCATTATGTTTGCAGTCTTTCATTATACCATGTCAGGCATTTTCTGCTCCCATAAAAAATGCAAAAACAACACACTATTTCCATCAAAAACTGTATAATTTTATATTATATATGGTAAGAAGTTTATATCAGTCTCCAAAGGTTTTCCTTATATTTCCTTCATAAAATGACTGATATACTTTAAAACATTCAAAATGAAAAATGCCACTTGTAAAGGAGTACAGTTGAGGTCTATGCTTCATCTCCCCCAGAATGATAGGCACTTCAGATCATCAGCTGCAATCACCAAAAGTACTAAGAAAATAGCCACAGGAATGTATGATGCTGCACATGGCTGAAAGTGATACAACAGAGAACCATATCTTTCATCTGTGCCTTATTTTGCAGAAATGCCCCTGATTTTGCCTCATATTTTTTGCACTGTCCATAATTTTCCACTAAATCCCTGATGATTACAGTGAAGTCAATGATTGGAATTCTGAAAAATGTTACACCATACTCCTACAAGTGTTCACTGTAATTAAAGGGGGAGTTTAGTGCTTTTGGAGCAATATAACACAGATCATGCTTAATGTTGTTGTTGTTGTTTGTCTTTTCGGCTTTTCCCGGTAAGGGGTCGCCACAGCGGAACTCCGGTCCGCTAATGATTGGCAGTCTATTTTTATGGTGCTGAGTTGCCAGCCCGACGCCCAACCTTCAGCGATGGCACGCCCATTGAAGCATGTCGTTCGGAGGCCACTCGACCATGGGGAGGACATGCAGACTCCACACAGAAGGCACTCCCCACACAGTAGCTGAGAATCGAACGGGAGAACCTCTTGCTGTGAGGCAACAACGCAACCACTGTACCACCGCGGCCTGGATGCATGTGAATTGTAACTTTAACAGTGCAGATTACAGAAAAGGAACAGTGCATGTTGACTTTGCTTATATTACGGTTACGCACACACACACACACACACACACACACACACACACACACACACACACACACACACACACACACATATCTAGTTTTATGAATGTCTGTGTTTCTGTAACTTAAATTACATTGATTTCTTTTTCTACACATCCACAGAGATATGTAACTATTTTGGAGTGGGTATGCAGTATACTTTCTTGGGCACTTGTGAACAGCAAACAACCTTCTATGCCAAGAATACAACATACCTGTAGACAACATACATGTGTGGAAAAACATACATGAGTGTCCACAAAACTTTCCCACAAGCATTACTGTGAAAGTATCACATCCTACACAGAGTAGTTTACAAAGGAAGCCTCATAAATGAAAGCAATAGCATACTATACAAGTAGTATCTTCCATGCAGATCTTCAACTTCATCAGACACATGGTAGGAGCAGGATTCATGATTATTCACTGAAGATCTTTTCTCTGATAGACAAACCAAAAAAGCGTTCACTAAAAGCCACTTTAAGACAACACTATCTTAAGCTTTTTTTGCAGGGGGCAAGAGACCCCCTGCGCCACTTGTGGTGGGGGAACCTCCAGTACTCCCCTAACTTTTATATATATATATATATATATATATATATATATATATATATATATATATATAAACAACATGGTCACACAACAATTGGGAAAGGGCAACACCCTACCTTTACTGTAAATGGCTTTCAGCAATAAAGCTGTTGCTGTATTGACAATCAGAGAAACAGTACTCAGAAAGAACACATTCCCCTGGAGCTCTATCATCATTTACATATTGAACACAGAGCTTAAATGTGATACAACTTATGGGCATAAAATAAATGGACATACCTTGGTATCAGGCAGCAGCACTATTACCCCATGCAGAGGTAATACTATATATATCAGCATTTCAGAATATTACAGACTTATGTGACATACCAGCTGGCATTTTTGCTCTTCAGCACCATATATCACTAATGGACCTCATTAGCATGCAATGCTTCAGAAATTTAGTGACTGATAACACACAACTCCAGCATCTGCTAGCTGTTGTTAAGTCCAAAGCATGTACCAAAATCCACAGATCTTGCAGAGGAAGCCAGCTCTATTGGTGGAGGGATAACACCCTTAGTATAACCCATGCAGCCTGGTTTCAATTAGTGGTCCAAGCACCTGTATGAGCTAGTTAGGAAAGGAGGAATGGTGAGGCTGTGCATGTTCATCTCTCTTCGATAGGGGCATGGTGATGACATGCTGGCTTGAAGTAGGCTATTCTTGAAGCCTCAGTGAAGCCCAGAGCCATGAACAATGGCCAGAGTAAGTGAATGTGCAGGCTATGAGTGGGTAGAGAAGGTGTCTCAATGTTATGAGGGAGTGTAATTACCTAAAAAGCTTCACATGCCTAACAACTCACATCACTTCTGAATAAAGCCAGCATAGTGGGGGTTGAACTTCCTAATACTGTCAAGCCATCGTCTGTGTGCAGCAATGCTGGCTACCAGTCTCACTGTTCTCCTGAACCCTGTTTGCACCAATCAATACTAGGCTATGAGACTTGCTGGGGGGGTAAATACTTTGGTGTATAACTGTGGTATCATGGACAGGAGGGATCAAGAGAGCCACACTTCCTCAGAAGTCAACACATCCATCAGGTATCCCAGACATACAAACAGGAAAAATATCCTGCCGATAAAAATGTTTATGATACACAGCATACTACCCAGGTGACAAATGAGCAGAGTTAAGGAAATGTCTGAGTTTTGCTGGCATGTCTTGAATATTTCAGACATTTAGTGTATTGTGCACTATGGTAATACCTGGATAAACATGCAGCTGATATTTGCTAATATCTGGTAGTCTAAGCAGTACACACATGTCTGTAAAATACTGAACAGTGTCATGCAATGTTTAACAGACAGTTGATTCAAGTATATTAGTAATGCTTTTACTGTCCACACAAGTTAAATGTAGCAATATGGTCATATATCACTCCTAAACAGTACTACTAACTCTGCAAATCAGTATCTCATACCATTGCAGAAGGCTTTGTCATGCCAGTAAATGCAGTTATATGTAGGAGACTGAACAGTTATGATAAGCATGTTACCCAGTCTCCAATGAATATTTGCTGCATACTTGTAGAAAAAGTTATATGATTGCATAACAGAGGCCATGTGATAACCCTCTCAGTAGTGGCATAAAACAGGTAAAATGAGATATATTCATTGTGCATTATAGTTGCACATGTCTGTAAGTAAGTAAAATAATAGGTTTTAGGTCCTTTCTTCCTTTGATATGTGCTGTATTGTTGGTAAGATGCAAGTAGTTAATGAAGACAGGCATAAGTAGGAATGTGTTGCTTTAGGTGTGGAGTTGCCATTGTTGCACAATTGCATGAGACATGTGAAGCCCTTGTGTTCCTCTGACTTTTCTTGTTGGGATAATGTAGTTTATGGCAATTGATGCTGTAATAAAGTGTACTGATGACCCCTGAACAAAACTCAAGCACATATGGGATGACCTAACACTGAGAGTGTGTCCCAGAGAATAACCTTCTTATGAAACAGGCATTCCATTCATGTTATGCTGAGTTTGACTATTACCCAATTTAAACTCAGCCTAAACCAATGGATGGGGCATAGGAAATTTACGAATCTAGCACCCATGTTCTTTATGGACAGAGGTAACTTAAAAATGTCTGGTCCTCAATGTCCTATTTGGATACAGGACATTATTATTCTGTCTTGAAAACTTGGCTAGGGTCAGAAAGCCCCCCTCCCCAGGTCATTATCCTAGTAGCAATCAATCAATGAATCTATGATAGTTTGAAATAATAGTTTTCTGTTGGTACACAGCTTAGAGATGTCACCACTGTTAATTTGCATATTACCCAGGAGTCTTTTTCACAGAATTATAATAATGCTCTTATAATATCAACTGTTTAAATTACCACTATGTATTGTCAAGTTAGGTATATACAGCTATAACTGGGGTGTAGCTTACACATACCATAGAGTTATATCCTGCAGGCTGCATTGGTAAACACATTGAGATTACCTGTATTATTATTGTGGTAGCCCATAAGTGTGGTTAGATTCATATTGTGATAAATGGAGTATTGTTTCACTGTATAGAGTAGCTTGTATGTGTAAATTTGAAAATGGCTGTTTTACATCAGGTATGAATGTACAGCATGCTACTCTTACATACCTGTGATATTTTAGACCTACTTGCAAAGCCCAGGTTTCTACAGCTCCACTCATCTCTCTCTCTTTGGTGGTAAATCTGCATTATACAAATATTTCTCTGCAGGACCTTTTTTCATATACATGGAGGTTACATGGGTTGGGCTGACTTTTGTGGACCTAATGTGTTCTAATCCCTTCTCTACCTGATCACACAATTATTCTGCATCCTCAGATGATGATCCCCTCTATGCTGGGGTTTCCAGCTGCATGCAGGAGTAGAGTGAATTTGGGAGCTGTCACTGATGATCAGAATGATGGCTTGAAGGAGGGCTAGGAGGCCTTACCCAATATGCTGGCATTTTTCAGGAGGTGATTGAGCTATTATGCCTATCTTTATATGAGCCCCTACCCTCCACTCAATCTGCCCATTCACACACCCCTTTTACCATTAATGTATCGTGTCTTGACCAGGGTCCAGGGCACAAGAAACACCTGCCTCACTCCAGCACATTGTCTTTATCCATTTCTGCAGAAAGGTAAGCAAGCCTAACCTCATTAGTCTCTTCCCTGTCTCCTCCTACAGGTGCATGGGCTGCAAAAATAAATCGAGGTCTAGGTCAATGTCGGGTTTCATCCTTCTGCATCAATGTAGCTGGCTTGTTCTGCAGGATTTACAGACTTTGGCACATACTATTGGGACAACACATGTTTGTGAATATTGGCACTGTATGCTATCAGTCCCTGGCAATATAATCATTTTGCACAGAATAAGATTTTGAAACACTGGATGCTAATGAAAACCATTAGTGATGTATGGCATAGCAGAACTAAATATGGTGGCTAATATGTTATACAAATTTGTTTCATTCTGAGACACACTGATATATGGGATTATTATCTTTAGGGAGAGAGTGAAGTTGCCTGATACCAAGGTATGTCCAGTTACTTTACATCTATTGGGCTGTATTGCCTTTTAAGTCCATGTTGTATATATACATGACTATAGTGTTCCTACCATGTGTTGTTGAAGGAATACTTTTTATAGAAGATGCAACCTATGTGGTGTGATACTGTATAGGTAAATGACTATAATGCTTGTGCCATGTGTTGTTGTCAAGAAATACATTTGTATAGAAAATACAGCATGTGTACTGTGTTACTGATTATACTTATTAGGCTGTCTTTGGAAAACGTTTAACATAGGTGGTAATATTTCCACTGTAATGTTTGTTGTGGGCAATTTTTGTGGGTACTAATGCATATTTTCCACATATGTGTGTGCTGTCCACAGTTATGCCATGTTCTCAGCATAGAAAGCCTTTTGCCTTCTGCAATTATCCATAACAGTATGCTGTATACCGCTACCATATTCAAGTAGTTGCATATCTGCTGTATGTGGTTGTGAAGAAAAGTAAATCACATAGATGCTCAGACAGTTTGTGTGTAAAATGCCCCTGTTTAATTATGTATCTTGCCAGAGTCAAGCCCTGCACAATGGGTACAAGTAACACTAGGTTTAATCCTCCACACCAACTGCCAGTCTGTGTTTCTGTCTTCAATTTTTCAGAACATCTCTGGTTTTACCTCAGCATTATACCCTATGAGCAAGTTACTTAACGAGACAGTGTTTTGGCACAACTGGGAATTTGGGTTAGGCTTCTTAATGACCTCCAGGACTGCATGCTCATTAACTATAAACCTGATGTTGCTTTTGCCAGCCTTTCGCAATTTGGCAGCTGTTCTAGTTCAGGAAATGTTACAGCTATATCACTAGCACACCATTTTAATGCCCCATAGGCATTTTTTTCTTCAGGGGCAGCACATGCTGCATTAGTAGATGGTGCATTGAAATGCAAAGGTGTTTGCCAGCAGCAATGTCTACATTAGTAATAGTTCTGTTTAATGTGGAATTATTCAGATGTTTTTTACTACATATGCTTATTGACTTATATGTTATCAGGTAGTTAATATTTCTTATGCTCTCAAATAGTTATTTATTTAAACTGTGCTTCACATGGCTGCATCTTAAGGTATGATGAGACTGATCTTTATACAGTTTCATACAGGTCAGCCAAAGCTACCAATAAATACATGTGATTCAATTCTTCATCACAATAAGGGTGTACACAATCAACAAAATGGCTATAACTGCTGCTGGGGGTGGGGGCATTCTGTGGATGAAGTGCCTTATGCTCCTATCATCTGGTCATTTTTAAACGGTCTTTAATCTGGCTTTGCAGGACTAGTGTGCATGTGTATGTGTGTGAGTAAATTATGTTGGAATACTTAGCAATTGTGTGCTTGCGTGAAGCAAATTTCCAATGCATGACTTTGGTCATTAACAGTTATTCATTTTTAACACAGATATCTGAGAAGGATACAGTCAACAATGTAACTATATTTACTGGGATGTCTGTGAATAAAAATAACTGACCCTATTGATCCAATAAAGTTAAGTCATCAGTCTGTCTTTGCGGGACTAGTGTGCATTGGTGTAAACAAACTGGAATACTTTACCGAGGCCATTGAAGTGACAGTTCAGCCTCATGTGCAAAAATGGGGAACACGTGGATGTGGATGGATTTCTATCACAATCAGACATGTGATATGTACACATTTACTAAATGACCTTAATCAAGTACAGATATTAGTGGATTACAATGAGAGCAGTTTGGCCTTGTATGGTTGAAATGTTCTGAAATGGGTACTTATGTCAATATTGCTTCATACATTTTATTTCACTGCTTACTCTCAATATTGGGTCATACATTTTATTTCACTTCTTACTGGAA
The DNA here is from genome assembly GCF_019279795.1 of Protopterus annectens. Lineage (NCBI taxonomy): Eukaryota > Metazoa > Chordata > Ceratodontiformes > Protopteridae > Protopterus > Protopterus annectens. Next base: position 1,041,664,626 of record NC_056741.1, read on the forward strand.
AAAATATTCAAAACTACAGATTTAAATGCACTAAAAATGTGTACAGGAGGTACATGGCTTGAAAACAGCCTGGAGCCCAAGGTACACTCAGTCCACTAAAACACAATAAATTCAGCAACCCAATGTGATCATCAGTGAAATGACCCAGTGTGATCACCAACCAAATATCCAGTTTGCCATAAGTAATATCATGAATCCACAAAGACAGAATAAAACTTCCAAAAAGGAATAAAACAACACATTTTATTACACAGACTTTAAATGCTTTTATCCTATCACAGATTAGGATTTCATCAGAACTAAGATGCATGCCTATAGGTTGCCATTTATACACAAATCTTTTAAAGCTATAGAGTCCCTACAAATAAATTCATCAATTTAACTTATAATGCAAAATAATACATGTATTTATACAGTTCTCAAACAATTAAAACACAAAAAAATCTAATATGAAAAAAAAAGTAAAAAAAGTTGATATATATATATATATATATGTGTGTGTGTGTGTGTGTGTGTGTGTAATTTTTTTTACAAAATAAAATTCATAGCAAATTTAATGAATACAGGTTACAATTTAGCAGCTATTAGCAGAAGCACAGGACTTATAGATATATAATTTAGAAAGCATATCACAGCCTAAAAGGCAGACCAACAATTCCAGACAAACAAGTTCACTGTAGTCAGCAGGACCAAACCACGATATATGTTAATTCCAAGTTTAATAATACAGATAAAAACAGTTTTAAAACAGATTGAGCGCTTTCATCCCCATCCACTGGGACTTCATCAGAATCATTACTCAAATCACCAGCACATTTAAATATAAAATAACTTAATTGCTCGACCAATAGATTTGGGTGTGGAAGGGTCATTGAAAGACTGGATATATGTGTTTGAAAGAAAAATGTACAAATTGAAAATGTTACAAATGGAAAATGCTTATTTACTAGAATGTCTGCACAAGAAAATAATACCTAAAGGTTTAAGAGTTTATAAATTTCCTTTTGGTATTAATTATAATGAAGAAGTGTATATGGAGTTTGTAGATATGTTCAACAGGCATGGTCTGGAATTAACAAAAAAAAATATTAAGCACAATGATGAAAAACTGTGTAAAATGTTGAATGAGGTAGAGAGATTAAATAACAACATAAAAACAGATTTGTTGTATCTGGAATGGGAGACACTATACTTAAAACAAATCAGAATTGTTAAAAATAAATGTGACAAATTGTATGTTAGGAAATGCAAGCAAATACAGAGATCTTACACAATACAAGGAAAAGAAAGCTTATCTTAGAATTTTAAATGAGCAGAAGTATTATGGAAAAATCATGATGAGAAGCAGCAGTATTATTACATTAAAAAAATCCATTCAGCCAGTAAAACAGCAATATTATGGTAAGAATAAATATTATGATAGAAATCAGAACACTTTATTTCAGAAGAGACATAATTGGGAAGTGGGTATAGATGTTTCCCTATTAGATGAACGAACACTTAAAATGTTGAGTACAACATGCTCAACAGCTATTAAGTGAACATTCATCTAAGAGAAACCTCAGAATGTTAAAACAAGGAGTTTCAAAAAGTTATAGTTGGCCAGCCATCAGGAAGCCAATGATTAACGTCAGAATGTTCACCCTGTCTAGCCATTCTTAAAGTCCTCCACTGTGGTGTGGTCTTGTCATTCATGCTGTGTAATGTTATGACAGTCCTCCACTGTGGTATGATCTCGGAGTTAGTATATTTAAGTAGGGATGGTGTGGGGGTGTGGGGGTGAAGCCCCCCACTTTATTTTGTTTGTCGATTTGTTTTTTTTTTGTTTTGTTTTTTTGGGGGGTGTTGTAATGGTGTACAGTACATTTTAGCTGCCAGCCGTTTGCGAAAGTCATTGTTTCAACATTCTGAGGTTTCACTTAGATGAACATTCGCTTAAAAGCTGTCAAGCATGTCGTACTCAACATTTTAAGTGTTTGTTCATCTAATATAGACCCAGTATAGATCCAGAAATGGAACAACAGGCCCAGGAAGAATGGAGAGAGGACAAGAGAAGCTATTGGGGATGAATAAGGAAACATACCAAGAGATTATAACTTGTCATGAGGTAGTTAATACATATAAAGGATACCATATATATAATTTCACCGATATGGTTGTTACAAAGGAACATTTTTCTTTATTCATGAAGGGTTTGAAATATGTTCCAACTAATCGATTCGATTGTATAGATACTGTTATTGAATTAAAACTGTATATGAGAAAGTCAAATTTGGCCCTGATATACAAAAGCCTGGATGGTAGCGTTGCTTCTAGTAAAACTAATCATGTGGTCAGAAGGACCCACATTAAATGTTTTAGAAAAAGCTATAATAGATAAAATATATGCTTTGAAAACAAAAGAGAAAAAACAATATCAGCCAAGTAACTTGAGTAAAGAGGAAAAAGAGTTAGATCAAATTAGGAAAGATAATTTTATCAAAATTATGAGACCAGATAAAGGAGGGGGAACAGTTATTTTTGATTCAGTACAATATTCACAAAAGATTTTTGAGATGCTCAGCAACACTGGGACATATTCTATGGCATCTAATAATTAAATCAATATCAGTCACGGGAGAATTGATTACTTTTTGGAGGAATATTTAATAGACCAAAGAATTTCAAATGAGGTATACACATTCTTAAAAATTACCAATCCCACAGTGGCAACAATATTTGGGATCCCTAAAATCCACAAGGAATCAGATAAGCTTATTTTCAGACCTATAGTGGCCGGACAAGGTTCTAAAATATATCCCTTTGGAATATGTATTGATAGATGGTTAAAGCATGTGTGTAATAATACAGAACATCTACTGAAGGATTCATGGGATTTTTTATGTAGAATTAAAGATACACTTTGGGAAGAAAATATTACATTTTTAACAATAGATGTGGTCGATTTATATACCTCAGTACGAAGGAATGAAGGTATGGAATTATTTTCAGATAGTATAAGAAAGAACACCAGTTTTTCCAATGATAAAGTAAATGTGATGATTGATTTCATGGGGTTAGTGTTGTATTGCAACTACCTCTATTTTGAAGGAGAATATTTGAAACAGAATAAGGGGGTAGCAATGGGTGCCTCATGTGCCCCTATATATGTTAACTTAGTGTTATTAGAATGGGAGTATAACAAGGTATTTAACTGTGAGTATTACCAATACATGAAGGTCTATGTACAGCTTTTGGATGACATGTTTGTGCTATGGACTGGAACCAAAACAGATATCAAAAAGTTTATAGAATATCTAAATGGTTCTTCCAGCTTTCTTAGATTCACGTTTTCTAGTAGTAAGGAAGGAATAAATTATCTTGATACTTATATTAAATGTACAGAAAATGGCTTTAAATCTAATATATATAGAAAGCCCTCATTCAGTAACTTATACCTAGAGTTTAGTAGTAGTCATCCATTGTCCCAAAAGAAAACTATTGTGAAAGGGCAATTTGTACAAGTAGCACGGATGACATCTAAAACAGAAGATGTTAATAGTAAATTGAAAAAGGTGGCAGATATGTTTTATGAAAGGATATCCAAAGAATATAGTTGAAGACAGTTTAAAATTATCAGGACAATGAGAAAAAATATAAACCACTATTGGGCAGTGTTCTGAATGTAAAAGAATCACTTAGAGAAGAAAATAACTTTGAGAAAGCTATGGTTTTACCATATGGAGTAAAAACCAAACAGGTGAAGAATATTGTGGATGTCAACTGGAATATTTTGAAATGTAACCCCACAATTTACTCCTTGTTAGGTTCAAAACCTTTGTTTGTATTTAAAACTGGGATGAACAACAAGACATATCTGGAATTAAATATAGAAGGTAATTACAACAACACCCTATAAAAGAAAGGTACAAAAAAATGTGGTAGATGTTCACAGTGTAACTATATTACTGAAGTTAAAGAATCAGTTTTGGAAAATAAACTATAGTCTAAGGTGACATTTGTGAATGGAAATTGTCAAACTACTGGAGTGATTTATTTAGCAAAGTGTAAATCCTGTCCTGCCTTTTATGTAGGAAAAACTGAAAGATGGTTTCGGGACAGAATTTATGAACATGAGTATCAAATAACTACACAAAATATTAACAATGTTCTTTTAAGAACTCATTATTATGCCCAGATTTTAAGAATTACCACTTTGGTATATTAGAACAAGTTCAAGTCAACCCTGGGGGGGGGGTAGACTATAGGTCACAGATAGAAGAAAGGGAATTTAAATGGCCAATTAAACTGTATGCTATGCAAGCTCCTGGTCTGAATGAAAATATTTCTCTCAAGCTGATATTAAATAAGAAAACTATTCTATGAAGTTATGAGAGAGGTATATTCATGTTTTGTGAAAACATTTTATGTTGTACAGGCTTTTGATTGTGTGTATGTACAAAGGTATATTAACTCATCTATAATAATGTTTTAAACATTTTAGGTAGAATACAGATAGGTTTTGATGACTGTTTTTGAGTGCATATGGATGTAAAGGATTTTTTTGCAATAATACCTTTAAAAAGTTAGGTCAATTTTTATTGGTCAAGCTATCAAGTTATTTTATATTTAAATGTGCTGGTGATTTGAGTAATAATTCTGATGAAATTCCAGTGGATGGGTATGAAAGCGCTCAATCTGTTTTAAAACAGTTTTTAATCTGTATTATTAAACTTGAAATTAACTTATATCATGGTTTGGTCCTGCTGACTACAGTGAACCTGCTTGTCTGGAATTGTAGATATATTATTTAGTCCAGGAGGGATGTGGGCAATTTATTTCATCTACCACAAGAGTTCTTTATAGTTGAGTGTTGTCTCCCACATTCCACCTCTAGGATCTTTTAATACATGTTCGAAGATAGCAAAATCAAACTTATTAAAATTGTTACAAACCAATGAATAGTTACATAATGCATTGTTTTCATTACATCTAGACATATAATAATTGTGTTCATAGACTGTTAACTCTCAAAGCTCTCTCTCTTTAACCAGCATAGAAACTTGAACATGTAGCACATATAGCAATGTAAATTCCCTTGTTTAAAATAAATAGTCAATTTGAATTCCATATCCAATATAATGTTTTCCTTTTACAAAATGTATTAACATTGCCTACAGGCACCAGGTTTCTTTGTCCTATTGTGTTTTTATCCTTATGTTGTTGAAATGTCTCAGCGTTGGCATAAGCTGCCAATATATATATATATATATATATATATATATATATATATATATATACCTATATATATATATATATATATATATATATATATATATATATATATATATATATATATATATATATATATATAGGACAAGTTTTAGAGTCTTGGGCTGAAACAATAGGTCAAAACATTTTTTTTGTATGTCCTTGTGGACTTTGGGAATTCCAAATAAAGTTGGAGCATAGGGGTGCTTTTTTTGCAAAAACTGTAATCTTGCATGCTAATCCAGCTTTGCAATAAGTCTTCTATTATAGTATGCTGTATACCAGTACCATATTCAACTAGTTGCATGTCTATGTGGTTTACTTCATTTCTGAAAGCCTGGATGCATATTCCATCATCTTTTAACAAATTTAATATAATCCTAAGATACTCATCTGCAAAACTATCCCACTCCCTTTATCTGTCTTCATAACTTGAATACTCTTAACATTAATTAACATATTCAATAGATTTTTTTTTATCTTTTGAAAGATTATAACTTTTGCTTGTATCAGTCACTACCTGACATAGGGTCCTAATATTACCCTCACATAATGGTATTACACAACTGACATGTTATTTTTGTTTCACCTATATGGTTTGGCCTTACGGTTGTCAGTTAAATTCATTTACTTGTATTTAGATGTCTTGCCTATATGCTTGACTAGAAAATTTGGGGAAGTTAGAGGAAAGAGCTGTCGAAACTAGGGTCAGGTTACTGGACTCTAGAATGGCTTTCTGTATGGCATATTTTGCTTGGCTTCTCACATGGTAAGCTTGCAAACATTTTGGGGAGAGACTTTTTACCTCTCCCAAGTGTGATAGAGGAGTAAAGTTTGTGGAGCACTATTTGCTGCTACAGCACGTCACTGATGTGGGCTGAGTGTGCTAAGATATGGCACCAGGTTGGATATGGAGTCCTCTTTGTGCTGTCATTAAAATGTGATTTCTATATATAAAAAAAGAAATACAATTTCACCCCAGGACTTCAAGTATTGTTTTGGTCTTATGGTTATGATGGCAGTCTCATTATAAATTTATTTTGTACAATACAGCCTTTACAATTGTTAATAGTTAAAAGGAAGTTAGATGGAAGGTTTATTTGCTAGAAAAGTGACAGTGCTTGTTAGTAGGGAATCTTTGGAATGCTTTATCATCTTCTCTATTTATTATTCCCATCTCTGTGGGTGAGATCTTGATTTTCCTTGGTACTTTTTAGATATGGAAGACTGATTTTTTTTTATTTTTATTGTGCATTTTTGAGTGGTAAGTAAAACTGTATCACTCTTCATTTGATTTATTCAGTGAACTATTTGGGGATGTGTCATTGACAAATGTGTTGTAAATACAGCATCATTTACCTAACATGGGAATGGCTAGACATCATGTTTGCCATGTTGGAGATGTTTAACGTTTTATACAGTAATGATTAAGCTGAGGAAGGGCACTGTATGATACATACAGTAATTCCTTACTATCACTGTTCTAAATACTGTACATCCATTGAATGACAACACTATTCATAACATTTGTTCCCACTCTAGACATAACACACTCTCAGTGTTCACATCAGATGTATTTTTGTTTGACACAAGGGTATTTTTTTCAATAAACAGCTTTATTAAATTATCACTTATGACATAGGCAATCTTTATTTGCAAACATTATACATCACAGACACCACTGAAATGACTGTAGTTGCAAACATTATACATCACTTATAATCTATCCAGTCATTGTCAGTTAAGCATTATATGGCTCATTCAAATCCTGCCTCTTAAACTTCATTCCTTCTCTGCATATATTGTTCTCACAATTCCCATTTTTCCCATGTATTTTGCTCTGTCCCTATTCTTTGTGTTATACAAGGGTTATCCACCTTCTGGGATATGTTACCATACTATTCTGCATGTTTCAGTAGTGCACCAATATTCCACTTTTCAGATGTCACTATCTCCAGAACCTGTAGCACTCCAGCATTCCATACAATAGCATTTACACATTCTACATTACTTCTGCATTCCTAAATCTGTTACCACATTTTATCTTCTGCATTTCAGCAACCCTGCATGTGGCACTATGGGACAGTATAAGTTAAACTCAGTAACATATTTATGTATTTCTAGCAACAATTGTGAAAATCCATCTTAGAAATCTTGAAAACAGCATAATGATACACAAAAGTATGATTCTGGCTTATCAAAACCATCTCTTGTTTCCACTTTATATCTTCTTTCATCTTTTATTCCTTTTTTTGATAAGTGGGAAACTAGATAAACAAAAACAGAAATGGAAAGAACCGAGTGCTTTCATTTTAAAATTTCTTTCATCGTTTATTCTTTTTTTTGACAAGTTGGAAACTAGATAAACAAAGAAATGGAAATAACTGAGAAATACTCCCAAAATATACATCTGAAAAATTTGGAATCTCCCAGAAACTGCTCACTATCTTAATTGTTTTCAAAAGTCATGATACCTAACCTAGCCAGTAATTTGAGCGGTTTCTTTAAGATAGGGCTATGTGTTTAACTTATTTGAGGTGCTGTGACAAAGAAAGTAATCATTTATTTCAATGTGTGTACATTTTCATTAAGCCTTTTATTGCCAAAGTGTAACATAAGCAACAGAAATCTATTTGGTACAAAAAATGCCCTGTGGCAGAACTTCTATATTTGTTGTTTCAGCTTTTGTGCTGTTTGTGCAAACAGTGTCCAGGACATTACATGAGTGACTTTACAGTGTCAAAGAACATGGTTATTTTAGTACAGTATTATATTTCTGTACTAAAAGGTGTCCAGTCTGTTAGACAAGGCTTTAAATGCAGTTGACTCCTGTCCATTGCTGGTACCTGCCTGCCACAAATTAAAGACTTTAAAGACTGTATATTTTGCTTACTGAAATCTTCATTTACGAAAAATACTCCCCAAATATACACCTGAAAAATCTGGAATCTCCTAATTTCTTTATTTAACTCATACTATGATGGAGGGCCTACTTCCAATGTAATTTTAACATTTTTGGGCTGGGCTCTTAACCCAAGATTAACCCTGGACTCGTACCAGGAAAAAGTCAGGAGGTGGACTAGATAGTTTAGAAAACTAGTACTAATAAGATGCAATTTTGTTCAGGCTTTACTATAATGTGTTTACTGTCACAACTGTGGGAATATGAATGGTGAACCAAAAGGTCTACAAAGGGTTTGTTTAGTTCATATGGACTGGTTATCATAAAGGATCAGGATAAAGTCTTAATCCAAACTAGACTGTTATGTTCAAGATATAGATATCAAGAAATTTACTTCAAGACAAAGCTTGAGAGGTAAATCTTGACATCCATGTCAAGAACACATAACAAGGTGGATTATGACTGGAAAAATCATTTGTAATTCTGTGTAGTGCATGGAGCTTAACCTACTACCAGGTACTACAAAAATGGAGAGAGAAGTTGAAAGCTATAACATCCACACCACTGCCACACAGAAAGCAGAAAAACATATAAAACTTATTCAAATACTTCAGTCAAAAAAGGGCTGAATGAAGTGTTTGAATATAGTTTAAAGTTCTTTGTGGCTCCCATCACTGTTCTGTGGTGGCCCTTGACCACTATTAATGCTTCAGCTCAAGACTAGAGCTCAACAGCATTGAGGTGTTCTTAACACAAGCTTGCTAAGCACATTTCTGACATCAGTAAGGTTCCTAACAAGCCTGTCTTTTAGCCAGTTTCAGAGTATAATTGTAGCACTCCATGGACTACCAAGTGATTATGTGAACACTTTGTCTGTCAGTCTTTCAAATTGACAGCCACTAAGAAAACAGAAATAGGGCAAACTTCATCCAAAAAAATCAAAGTTTGAGCAAACTACAGTTTCTCACATCCTGTCTTAACTAAAAGAGAATACACAACAGGACAAATCTGAATATAAATGTACTCTTAATGGGGGCTAACATAGCAATAATATTTTAGTATTCATTGGCAGATAGCCAGTATAAAAGACTATTGTATTGTAACTAGCACCCAATTAAAAGCAGAACATTTTCCATATATGTATGCATGCATCCTCCTGTGTATTTTTGCCTTTTTATGCGTGGAAGAAGACCTTTTTTACATCATTGCATTTGTCTGGTATGAAGACACGTACAGTTTACTAGTTTAATAGACTCTGCTAATCTGACTAGTAGGACTTTAAGTATTCAATTCAGAATGATAGAGCTCTGCACAGCCTAGTATTTCATTCTCTGCTTCATTCACTGGTGTGTGTGTGTGTGTGTGTGTGTGTGTGTGTGTGTGTGTGTGTGTGTGTGTGTGTGTGTGTGTGTGTGTGTGTATGTGTGTGTGTGCAGTGAACAGTCTAATGTCTTGAAGTCAAGGTATTATTCCTGCTGACACACTCGTTGTCACTCACTGGATGATGAGTTTATGTTCACAGCTCTCCAATGTCCTCCATGCTGGAGGGCTGATCTATCCCTCCGAAATATGTATGTATATATCTGTATATATATATCTATATATATATATATATATCTATATATATATATATATATATATATATATATATATATATATATATATATATGTATATATATATATATATATATTCATGTCACTTGCTCTCTTGGATTGTGGATAGTAACTAAATGTTATCAGTTGATCAGAGTCACATATTGGTTCAACACTGAAATTCTAAATGCTCAACAGGACACAGGGTAACAGAAAAAAAACACTGTAGAATAAAAATGTGCATGTCTTCTCTCTCTCTTTTTTTTTTTGTTACTGAATTATTTTTTTCCATATTTTTTCCACAGGTCGCCAGAAGAGAAAAAGATGAAAAACATTGGACTATACCATCCATGAAGACCATGCCTTCCTGTTGTCTACTCAGCAGCCTCAAGAAAAGTTTGCATTTAACATCCATCACTGTTATTAAAGACTTGAAAGAAAATTATTATTTCTGTTGGTTCACTTCCATTATTTATGAGCAATACTTCAAAAACGTCTTTCCCTCACTTATGTGTCAGATTTATTTACAATATTTTGTTACTTTGATTACGGCTTTCTGTACATTGCTTGACTGATTTTCTTTTTGCCATGGAATATACAGTATTTTATTTCAGTAAAATGTATTTCTCGGTGGGATTAATAGCAGTGAAATAACAAAGGATATGGTGGAATGTGCTAAGAAATATTGCACTTTGGAGGTTGCTGAAAGAACCTTCAATGAAGTTTGAAGGATTTACAAAATCATCTCATCTTGAGGCTATGTATAAAATAGCATTTCATGTGCAATGCCCTAACTTAATGTGTATAATTACTGGCTGGCACTTTTCATTAAAGTAGTTATATAAAATAAGGTCAAAGACAAACAGGTTTACTTTGCTGTTTATCAACAGCAATACTGTCTGTCATCAGGATGTTTGGGTATGTGCATAATTGAAGAAACTTACCACACATTTACTGTAAAATCTGCATGCTTACTGAACAAAAAAATAATAATTCCCATATGTTAAATGTGCAAGCAAATAATTATAACTTGAAAATTATCAGTTAGGAATGTATGGACACTTTTAAAATAAGTATAGGATGTAGCAACGTACAGAGGAGACTGGACAGGAAACATCTACTGCCTGGAATGAGTGATGAGCAGTGGCAAAAATGCAATTTATATAAAGACATACTTAACACTGGAATCTTATATTTAGCTTCTAGTTTCCATTTTTTTCCAGACTGACTGATGCTGTAATGACACATTCACTTGGTGTGTGTTCAAAGCTAGGATCTAATCCTACTACACACTACTTTAAAAGAATGATATCATTTTATGATGCAGTAGTCATTCTTGTCCTTCCGTATCTCGAGTGGCCACATTCTAATGACATCTTCTCCAGATAGGCAAATAACCTAATCTTTGTGGCAAGTCATTATGAAGTCTGTTTTTAAGAAGGGAAAAAAATCACTTAAAATATTTCACCTGTCAATAACCTGCAGAATATGTTAGGCCATCGAATGTGTTCTCGGGTCTTAAAATAATGACATTGACCTACTAAACTATAGTCCTCATAACCTGAGAAGTTTCAGAGCACTAGTTTGAGGGTGGTTTTGAACTGCCAGAGCCAAGTCTAGAATAAAAACCACAACTGAAACTCCCAAAAAACAAATAACCAAAAGGAACAAAGTATAGTGTGAGGAAAGGACGAAAAACAAGAGTTGAAATTATTCTGCCAACTTCATTGAGTAAAAATACCAAAGGTTAACTGTTTTCATCCTTTTGCAATAACCAGGACTTCATCAGAATAAAAAAAAAAATTTTTACATGATTTTTTTTTATATTAAAGTTGGCAGAATACTTTCAACTTTTGTTTTTTTTTGTCCTTTCTCCAAGTCTAGAATAGTTACTCGCTGCCTTGAAAGTCTGGTGCCGGTACTTGAAATGTGAAAATCTGACATCTCAACATGACATCTCCTTAAGGTTCATATTTCTGCACATCTCTTAATTTCTGCTGAAACCTGTATGTAATGCATGTCAAAATAATGTGATGGGTGTCAATAGCAAACATGTTTCTTATGTACATGAGTCTTCTAGTTTTCTCTTCTCTTTAACATTTAATTTTTGGTGCTGTTTATACCTAGTCTCTGCCCAATGCTTGGGCCCTCAGGTTATTTTCCTTTGAACTTAATGTAAAAATTTCATCCATCTCTACAGTATATGCCAAATAAGTGTAATTCAGCTTATGCTTCATTTGTTTTGGACAGGTTCCCAATTTGTTTTTATATCACTGACAAACTATATGCTTCATTTTGCAAAACTGATAACTATGCAGTTAAACATTTAAAATGTGTTATTTGAGTGCTAGCATCTTTGCAATAATGTTATTAGTGTGGCTTAAGAAAATTCTTAGTCATATTTAATCAAAATAATTTTATGGTCACTTTTCCTAAGGTGTCTTTTAATTAAAAAAATCTGAAACAATCATAACTATCTAAACAATAACCAAAAGGGATAAAGTTTTAACCAGTTATAAATACCTCCCTCATTAAATTGCAGTAAAAGCCTGCTTAAGTACAAAGTGTTTAAACTACTCTCAAAAACAGAATCATACTAAAATAGTCACAAACAGTAGCAGCCATAAAAGAGAGGTACCCCGATGACCATAAATTAACATTGGATATTGTCAGTGAAGTGAAGCTTGCATATTGGTATGTATGGAAACAGAATGCTGAATGGCTACCATGTATCTTATGCCCCATTCATATAGGGCATTACAGGTTAAAAGTCCTGTCTATTAGAAATGCCACGAAAGACAATCATTTTTAAACAATATATTTCATAGGGAAGCACAGTAAATTTTGCCTACACTCCAGATGGCAAAATTCTATGCTTAAAATCCAGAGCTAAACAGTACTGCAGAGGTCAAGTAAAGAGATTATGGACTGTACCTCAGTTTATATGTCTTAAAAAAGGTAATATATTTTATAATAGGTTAGAGTTAGACATGGAAAATGCATGCTAGAATAAACCTGAGCATAAAAGGGTAAGTTTTTCATCCAAAACTAAACTAACATTTTTTTAGACATCTCTGGAACTTAGAAGAATAAAGCCCTGACCCGACTATACTACAGATGATATGAGTTTGATTAATGTCTTAGAATCTGGAGGAGCTTACATAGGTGAGGGGGGAGTAGAACACCTGATACTGGCTTGCTTACCTGGGGGACAGCCCACAGAAAGTCCATATGGGAGGACTATGATGATAACCATGCTTTGCTAAGCATTGTTTGGTCTGTAGATGGGAATGTCATGGGTGAAAGAGCACATGCATTCTGTGGTACAAGTATCATGCCAAAGTTAAAGCCACAGTAGGAAGACTAGGTTCTTCAGCAGAAAATTCCTGAACACCACTGTGGATGACAGTACTACTCCATGAATGACTTTTGTAATTAAAGGGAATGATTTACTTTTGCAATTAAAGGGAGTGGATGCGTAAATAGGTTCTCCACCTCTTGGGGAAATTAATGTATCAGATAAATCTGCCAAGTAAGAAGTTTGATGAGAAGAGCAGAGATACATCATGGATAAAAAAAGACCATGCTCTGATGTTTAAAGTAAAACTGTTACATATTAAGATTCCTGTATTCACTACCTAGTTGCTTAGATACAAGTTATCATTCTGTTCTCTGTGTTAGTCCAGAAAAACTTACAGTTTACCAGATGAGAGGCAGATATCCAAGTAATTCTGAGAATTTATTCCATGCAAAATAATTCAAGATCATTTCAAAATTATAACCATAGACACTATGGGAACTCATACATAATAACAAGGAGGAATTTAAAATGGCAATCATAGTGATAATGTAAATGCACTACAATGGGGTCTGATTAGTCAACTGGATGTCACAAGCAACAAAAGTACTTTTTTTTCAAAAACATTGGACAAAGCACTCTTTTTATAAGAAAGAGCTTATGTCTTTTTATAAGAAATATCACGTACATAAAATAAGCCCTTTGATTTTAAGCTTATTTATTTAAAAATCCACAATGTGTCCATTTTTCAATAAATTAGACCTATGACCCTAGACATACAATGCTCTGATCTGACTTACAGCAATTCACAGACAAATTATAAAAATGCGTAGACTAGAAATCCACTTGTCCATCCATATCCTCATTGATAATGATTATCATATGCTGTTGTATTCTTAGCTTCAACATTCTGGTGGAAGCACCCTCATTAATCTTCTTATAGGGCCACATAAACAACAAATAGAGTATAGCCAATATTAGGCTCTCTGAGTTCCATTTTGGTTTTATTCTGTGCGCTAAGGAAACAGCCAATTCAACTTCATAAATGCATAACTTGAAGTTGCATCCTTTTCTAAGGTATTGGGTTTTTTGGTTGAACTAATAACAGTGCCAGTAGGACTGAAACTAACATGCAATAAAATATCTTTCAAATGATCTATTTTCATGAATTAAATTCTGACGAATTGTGTTACTGCTGAACATATCTGTCAACTATCATTGATTCTGGAGAATGTTCCTGAATTTACCTCATATTTTACCATATCCCCTCATAAAATGTGATTTTCCAGTAAATCACTGAGGATTACATTCTTCCAATAATGCTGAGCATTACATTTTCATATTTCCTATTGTTCAGAAAATATATGCTGATGTAAAAATTGTGGTTCTATTAACGTTAAGTGACTCAGAGTAATATTTAAAAATATTCTTGATTTTGGGCCTTTGATCCCCATTATTTTTGCTTTGTGGCTGATTCTTGAGTAAAACAAACTTCAGAGCTTACTGCTGAAGCCAGTGTAAGGTCAGTGAGTAAGATATATCGCAGTGCTTACATAATTTTCTTAGCAGTAGTAGGTTATTTTGCTTGACAGTCAGATGTTTGACAATATTGGTAGAGCAAAGTGTACTTGATAAAAGGAGATCTCTGCAGTGAAATTCTCTTGGCCCAAAGTGCAGTGACCTAAGGGTCAATTTTTTCTGTAAGGGCTCTACAGATGCTAAAGCCCCACTAATGGATGTGTGAAGGCCTTTGCCAATCCCTCCACCACAGAAAAGCAAATTCTGAATTCTGCTGAGAAGGGTTACAGAATTCAGAACGCTTTGAATCCTTTCATATTGTTTTATCTAAATCCGAGAATGCTTTCTTTCTCTAGCAGCACATCTCTCTAGATAACAATTATATTTTCAGTTTCATATTAAATTATTTCTGAGTTATAACTCCTGTGCTAAAACATTGTTTCTGAATTTTGTTCTCAAGTGACTAAATAAATCATAATAACCAAGCAAAGTACTGCAGTTCTCCTGCTATATCTGAACACCAGAATGCTTGCTGCTAGTAATTTCTTTAGGTGTTTGATCTTTCAAGGACATAACAAGGATGTTCTAGAGGCTAGGTAAATGTTTTAGCAGAAATGCCAATATCAAGCCTGATAGAGCCAAAAATAAATAAATAAACCAACCATATCCACAGTCGTACAAAATTAAAACAGAAGCAAAATGTATTGCTATGCAACTACTCTACAGAACTAAATGTTTCTTCCATAGTACCTTGTCAGACAGTTGTTTGCATCCAGCAACACTGGCACTTGCATAATAGAGAACCATGCAGGTTCCCATTTTGTGCTTTTAAGTTGTAGAAAGAAATCCCATTCAGATTCAGAGAAGTTTCTAGTAAGAACAGAACTGCCATTTTGTCAGTGTGCAGATGCAGCAATTTCCTCAGCCCAATACCCAAGGGAAGCATCACAAGGTAATATCTAAGCAGTCCAACATCCAGGGATAGCATAGCAAAGTAATGTCTAAGCATTTTGAGAATTTGAATTTCCAGCAATCTTTAGTCTCTTACTATTTTTCCATCACTGATCTATACCATTTTCTTCTGTTGAAGGTCACAGTTAACTATACTTTCTTTTTTTTTCCATAAATGCACTCCCGACTCCAAAGACTTGAGTATAACGGATGAAACCAATATCACCAACAAAGACCAATAAACATAGAATGATGACAGTGTGGTGTGAATGCTTCCTAAAAACTTAAAAAAACAGCAAAATGCAACTCCAAGGAATGTTTTAATAAACTGAGATTAAGAGCTTTTGTCCTACATAACAAGGACTTCATCAAAATACAACAAACAATTTGTTTGTTATATAAGGTCCAGGAAGCCAATAGAACCAATTAAACAATTAATTTATATTTGTGGCTTTACCTTTAAGAAAATGTTCGTAGACAAAGCATTTTGCTTTTTTTAAGTTTTTAGGAAGCCTTCACACTACACTGTCACCTTTCTGTTTTTATTGATCCTTGCTGGTGGCATTGGTTTTATTTGGTTGTTTTTTTTAACTACCGATGTACTCAAACTTTTGGAATAGTGCATTATTTCTATGTTTATAATGGTAGTTAAAAAAGCATGCAATACCTTATTTCTAAGTAGGTAATTTAAGATAATGACACCTTTGAAGGTATATGCACTAATAATGTAACATTTACCAGTGCACACTTTTAACTGCATATACTAAAGAAAACAGATAATCAGAAACATCAAAATATCAACTCTCACAAGAAAAGTGACTTTTCATTGAAGTATTGTTACAAGCAGGAAACAGTATGTCTCATCTAAAAAGCCTCAAGTATATTATTTATTTACATAGTTGTTATATAGTTATTTTTTATATTGTACAAGATGTTACTACTTGGAGCTTTTATAGCTAGTATTTAAATATCCAGTAATGAAAAACAAATGCTGAACATGAAAGCTAGAGCGTCTTAGAAACCACCTTTTGCATTATGGAGGAATACTTTTAAACAAAGAAAGTATTCAGAAATCATAAGTGATTAATGATATAAACTGAAAAAAAATATTTCTTAATATGGAAGGAGTAAAACTAATCAAGTGCTCTGATCACAGTCATTTTTTGAAGCATAAGTTGACTTTTTCCATACTAAATGTTTATGATGTTTTCCTTAAGGTACCAAGGGTATCAGAAGCTTTATTTAGAATCAAATTGTAAATAAAATCGAGTATTTACAGAATTTTGTTGTACGTTTTTGCTTCCCTTTGTTCATCTATCCTTGTGTATGTGTCGTTCTTCACTTACAGAACTGTCATATCCAAGTTTTCTATGACTTTTGGCCTCCCACAGGAATCTGAAGGTATACTGACAGACAGCTGCTGCACTGGGCTTTTTAAATAAGTTAAGCATTGAGTTTTTGCTAAGCCAATGAAATAGTTGACTAAATTTAATATTTTCAGTAGTAGCCTGGGATTGGCGATCCAGTAACAGCAAAACCAAACATGGCTGTAAAAAGAATAGTAGGGCAAGCACTAACAAAAAAGTGAAACATTAATTGCATGTAAAACCATGAGGCACTTGCAAATAGTGACATTGCAAACAAGTAGTCAAAGTATAAGTGAAAAAGTATATATCTAGAATGCAGTGACAATATAAAATGGAGACAGACGCAATATTGGTTCATCATATAACAGCCAAACTATGTTGATAGTAATAGGCATCGTGCAACTGGATACCTAACATTCAAGTTTTCACCTCCCATAAAACAAGGTGCTCCTCCCTGTTTCAAGCATTTAATATTAGCCTAACTCAGCCTTCTTTAGAGGCTTCCAAACACATTAGTTAGTGAATGCATAAAACAAAACCCTAAGTCATGAATGGCATACATAACTGAAGACAGGCCGACAAACACCAAAGGAAATGTGAAGGGCAGAATAAAAAAATGTATAAAACTGCACCTGCTAAAGCTACAGGAGTCAGTTCAAAGTTGCCAGAACTGAACCCAGCCCTATAAGGATATGTCAGTATCTGGCAAGAAGGTCTTATGCAGACTAATGACTGGTGCCAAAGTCATGGTCATAAAATTAATGCAAAAAAAAATGCATTATCACCCCTTCGGCAAGGGTGATGTTCCTGCAAACTACCACATCAATACTAATACCCTAAGCACACAGTCAGTGGTGAGAGATCTTGCTACACAGTTTGACAGCAACCTTAACTTCGATCACCATGTCTCCACAGCGGTAAGAAGGGCATTTTATATTGTTCATCTCAAAAGTAATAGCATTTCCTCCAGAAAAAAAGAGGTTATAACCCTACTATACTCTTCCCTCATCAGGCCAATAACAGAGTACAACTCTCCCTTTGTTATGTTCCTTTCCAAACATCTGCAGCAATTGGATGGACCACAAAGGTTCCTTACAAAGAAAATTCAGGGTCTTCAAGATCTATCTTATAAGGACAGACTGAAATCATTTTTACATTACTCTGTGTCCTACAGACTGCTCAGAGGTGACTTGTGCCTTGCATATAGAGCAATCCCTCATCCAGCTTTAATGGAAATGCTGCACATTTGCAGGTCAAATGGCACATGAGTCACTTGCTCAAAGGACCTTAATCTGGTATGTGACATCTACAGATCTTGCTAGAGAGACAGATTTGTCTCAGAGAGGTTGCCCCACCTTTGGAACAAGCTTCCTATTCATGTTAAACAAAGCCCCTTGTTGGCCTTATTTAAGTGTAATTTGGACAACTGGCCGGGTAACCAGAAAATCACCCCAGGGTTACACCTGTATCCCTCTTGGACAGGGGCAATAGGTGCTGATTTTAGTGTCTGCCTGAACCAGACACCCTTGGGAACACGGGTTGAACTTGGCTAGGCTTGTTAGGGCCCTGGGGTGGGGTGTGGGGGGGTGGCATTAGCCTAGTAACTTCCTATGATCCTATGTACTTTAAAGGGGCATTCATGCAATTCTTCCATTATTCTGCAGTGTGACAGTAAGCAGCGTATATACAGATTGCACATAAACAGATGAAAAAGTGATTTAATGACAGTGATTCCCTTATGCCCTGTCTTCTACAAAGTCTGTAAGCATGTCTTCCATTTCTATCCTGAGCTACTAGTCACTGGCACTTAAAATGCAAGATCCTGTTGACAGTCATTGGCACATGTTGATTCTGCATTTCAGAACTAAGTTTCATTGCTAGCTGAGTTAAAACACCTTCAGTAGTAATCATCAGACAATACTGCACTCACACACATAGAAGACCAGATTTAAAAAAAACAGCATTTAGTTGAAGTGCTAAAAAATACGACAGCAACACCCCCAGAAAAAATGATAGTCTAAATAGATTTAAGATTCAGTACAGCTATTGGAGTTTTGTAACTAAAAAGACTAGTATGTATGTACAGAAAAGGCTGTGCAATATACTGAGCCAGTCTTGCAGCCCACCAATGTATATGACAGCACTGGAATGCCATTATCCTTGCTTGCAGGAAGTGTAGAACAAAAAAATGCTGTGGCTGTTCAGTGCAACAAGAGCTATTCAAAGCCCTTAAAATGTAACTGGTATTTATTTATTTTTTGTTTGTATTTAACAAACATAGTTTTCAACTACATATCAGCTTTATGGTTGAGCTCACCCCATGTCTGACCTCAGCACGATAAGTGTAACTGTTCAGATTAAGCTGCTATCCTGAGCTATAGCACTGTATAGCTTAGCACAGAATAACATATATTATTCATTAGACCTGTCTAGCAGCAGCTCACTGCAAATTGTTACAGTGCTGCAAGAAGGTACTTTTTATGCTAACCCAGAGTGTTCCAATACATGGGGTAGTTTGTCTTCTTGATGAAATACCTGCAAAAAAAAAAAAGGCTGACTTTCAAATACAGGTGCAGTTTACAGCAAATCAACAATAATAAAACAATAACACAAATTAAAAAAAATATCTCCAGAATCAACAGGTTTTCCTGACCCACACTCACATCTAGTATATGGATGCATTAAATGTATCAAAGTAGACATGCCTGAAGACTGAGGGGTGGGGGGGCGGAGGGCGAGAGGGGCACTTAGTGATCTAAAAAGGGCAATTTTTTATAAACTATTTACTACCACAATATAGGTTCACTTGGAGGACTTTTTAAGCTTATTCAATTCCCTTCTGGTGCTTGATTCTTGAATTAACATTTTCTGATTGGTCTTACCTATTCCATGGCTGATAATTGTATATTAGCCCTAGTGAGAATAACTGTGATCATTCCATAGATAATTTGAGGGGACCCATACAAGGGATGCAGCGTTTAGGAACTGTCTTTAGCCATTAGTGGCATGAGGGGCAATCCTGGAGTACAGTTTCTATTACCCATCCTTAGATCCCAGTTGCATTTGAATAACCGTAAACCACTCTTATCTAGGGCTCTCTAGCCTTACTGACCTGCACCATCAATTCCCTTTACATTCGTCATCCAGTAGGAATATGAAGATTGATATCTGTCATTCCCTGAACTGTTGCTTTAACTTGTGGCTACATACCAATAACATTACAGAATTTTAATCTGTATAGATGAACTTTTCCAATTACAACAGTTGTTCTTTGTCTTGTTGCTGCAAATAAGGAAAGAAAAACAAAAATAGTGGTCGTATTGCCTTGAAGGTTTCACTGTACCCAACACCTCGAAAACACAACACTTAACTGCGCACAGACTTTCGCAGAATGTCCAGATTTACTTCATATTTTGATCTTTTCCTCATATGACTTTTTTGGCAAATCACTGAGGAACATAACCTCTCAACTTCCTAACACAAGAAATTTGGACAATGCCTAAAATATCCAGGGAACAAGGTCTCAAAAATAGAGACAGATTTTAAATATTGCTCTTATAAAAGTGGAAAGCTGATAGACTAATATGATTTGTGTTAGCATACCATTTTCTGAAGAATATGAAGTCTGAAACTCAAATGTTTTAGTGCCATCAGTCTTCTGTGAGTTGCCAGAAAACTACAAATTGTATGAGGAACAGATCAAAAATATAAGGCAAAAAAAATCTGGATATTCTGCAAACATCTGGACAAGTGAGAGATATGCTGATGAATGAAGTCACAAGACAATGAGATACATCTGAGTTCCAGAGTTCATATCCTTCTAAAATGCATTCTAGCACAAAACCTGTTATTCTAGCAACTTTCTAAGTTGAGAAGAGAAATATTTAAAACCTGTCTCTATGTTTGCCCCCCCCCCCCAAATTTGTTTTTTTCTACATTTCCTGAGCTAAGAAGTTGAGAGGTATTCTTGAAAGACTGGTGATTAATTCTGCCTGATTTACAGGTTTGGTTTGTCTTGGCTTGCCATACTACTTTAACTTTGCAAACTTATATTTCTTTACATAAACAGGTTGGTTTGGTATATAGAGGTCAGTGATCAGTAAACTGCAGGTACTTTAGTATTTCCTTATTACCTTTTTACGTTTCTTCCCGGGTTTTCGCTTCTGTGGAAAAAAATATTCGCACCAGAGGGACTCCAGCTATGTTTGAGGAATTGCGCTTGTCTTGGAATTGGCAAAAAGATATACTCTCTCTATTTTTGTGAAAATATATCTCTGAGCAATGGTTATCTGCCAGGTAGGCATGGAGCTGCCCCCAGCATAAAACGCTAGCTTACACAAATAACCCTTTCATGAGCTTATGATCATAGTTTGCTCATTGTCAGCTAAATGTTCCCTGGTTCAAGGGAGAACCACCTTTGTGTTTATTAAGAAAGTCTTAAACGTATATAAGGGTTTTGGGGGGGGGGTCTCATATTGACTTGCATAGTACGTCTAATTATGTTTACAGTAAGTAAGTAATTGTATTTAAATGCCGGCGGCTGATGAATCTGCTTGCAGCCTTCTGAAAAGTAATAAAAACGTTCCCAACATTTTAAAGCCTCCTATTCCTCAGTTAGAGGGAAAATTGCCACAGGAGGTGAGCTTTAGAAGTCTTCACATCATTTGAGAGAAGCTCTCTATAGGCACTTGTATGGGATGTGCCACTTCTTTCCGGGAGACTAGACAATATTTGATATATTATGACAACACTCAATTAGATCACTGCATTCAGTTTGTCCCTGTCAGTGACTAGATGCTAAGCAAGCCTTGGAAGGTCCAACCCAAGGTCAGAGCCCCTGACACATCAAATCAGACTCAATGCACAAACCTGCGGGACTTTCCCTTAATCTATCTTGAAAGAACACTGCAGAATAAATCAGAGGCTGAAGAGTCCTAGACGTCATCTCTGGAGGCAAACCCCAAAACACAAAGTGCCTTAGCTTTGGACTGGAAAGGCAAAATGCAAAAGATAAAATATAAAAAGCCAGAATTCGACCAACTGGACTATCACATGGTACGAAGCTTCTGTGTGTGTGTGTGTGTGTGTGTGTGTGTGTGTGTGTGTGTGTGTGTGTGTGTGTGTGTGTGTGTGTAATAGAGAGAGACAGAGGCAGGGAAAAAAGGAAGAAGTTGTAAAGAGGACTGTGGGAATTATTAATCCATCGAGTGAACTTGAGGCCCTTGTCAGTAAATCATTTTCAAAATGTAACAGTCATTTCACTACTAACACTGGATATTGATTATTGGGATAGGCTCTGGCATCTCTGTGAAACCCTGAAAGATTAAGCGGGTTACACACACACACACACACACACACACACACACACACACACACACACACACACACACACACACACACACACACCGTGAGATGTTGTTGCCTATACAGCTTATCTTTTTCATTTAGGCTTGGTTGTACAAGGCTAAGTATTTGGGTGTATTATTGCCTTGCAATATGCAGGTGCAAATTAAGGGAAGTGAAACTAAGATTACAACAAGCAAAACTTGCCATAGTCATTAGGTGGACCGCTCCCCGTTTTGATCCTTAAAAAGTCCACCTTCCTTGCAGTTTCACATTGAAAGGGTTTGTCTAGCATCAAGTGTTGGATTTTTTTTCTAAACAGATATACATAATGCTTAACAGTACTAAATCATTAATTTATGTACATATTTCTTTCTTAAAGTATAAAGTAATACATTTTAGCCATTCCTTGGGCTTCTAGTTGAAGTTGTTATTAAGTATCCACTCGGTTGTTCTACATTATGTACAGCCTTGGTTGGGGAAACACATAAAGTCCTTACCACTCTCTGCCTTTTCCTTCCAGCGCATAAATGGAGCACTTCTAAAGCAGGCTTGATGTGGAACAACTGCTGCGCACTTTTGTATTTTGAATTTACATTAGCGTGCATTGCACGCATGGGTCTGCCTATATGTCTGACAGCTGTAAAAGTGAGGGGGGGTGCCCCCCTCGCTCTATGGTTCCGGCACCTATGTGACTGATGTCTGGTTCACCAATACCAACAAACTACAGAGTGCATTTTAAAATTAAAATTGTTTAGAGGTTGTGATCCTAAACACTTCTACTTTTATTATCAGTGCTGTGAAAACACTACCCTAGCTCTTCAACTAAATATGCAGTACTCCTCAGACATTATTACAGCTGTGTGTCTTGTAGTTGGTTTGTGTGTATATACCTGTTCTACCCCCCAGTCTGTCCTTCTCTAATTAAGTTGGACCATAAACCTGTGACATTTGCTCTTAAAACCACCATACCCCATTGTTACCAATGTCTCCACATTTAAGGACTTCAAAAGGACACAACTTATACACCTATATGCTGACATTTATAAATTTACCATGACATCACTACATTTGACCTTGACACATCAGAAAATTTCTTTAAGGAGTTTTATGCCCACTTAGACAAATGTGTAGATTTAGCAGTCCCACGTAGAGTCAAATAAAATGTGAAATTTCAAAATAAACCTTCCATAAGGTCAACTGAAATAAACTACATATCAAGAGATGAAATTTCCTTAAACTGTACAAGGCTAAAATTCATCAGAATGAGTATAGTATAAAGATAGTACCAAGAAACTAAAAAGCACTGTAAGGTCTGGTAAAGAAAATCATGAACAGAGCTTCTGAAACAAAATATAACTATAAATCCTTATTTAATTATGTTAGAAAACCAATTAACAACACTCAGCATTACTCTGAACTTTTCCTTAACAGGATCCCCTCTGACCTAGATGATGGCATAACAAATATACTAGTAAACAAGTTCTCCACAAACTTCATCCATGAAACAGCTATTCCAACACCACTCATCCCAGAATCCCTTATACTCCTATCATCAGTAAAGAACATGTTCTTAAGGTATCAACAAACAAAACACTTCCTGCATGGGTCCTGACAATATACCTTGCTGCCTATTAAACAGCACCAAACAAGTTCTCAATGAGCCTGTCCTTAAACTATTTAACCTAAGCCTAACCACAGGCTATGTTCCCAAATCCTGGCACACTTCTGTAGTTTTCCCCCTCCATAAGGGTGGCTCTTCCATGGACCCAGAAAATTACAGACCAATCAGCCTTACAAGACTGATGGGTAAACTGCTAGACTGTATCATAACTGATCAAAGGATCTCATTAGGCTTGACCAACAACAATTTGGCTTTGTCAAAGGTAGCTCATGCCTGCTAAACCTTGTTAATTTCTTCAAGAGGGTTATACAAGCTGTCAACAGTGGTCATGCTGATCATATAACTTATCTTGATCTGGTAAACGCATTTTACACCATACCTCATACTGGAATTGTAAGGAAATTGTCATTCCTAGACATAGATCCTTAAGTGGTAAGATGGGTGACAAATTTGCCGAAAGATCCTACATACTTCATTTGACAGAGGCTTCTTTAAATAGTTGCTAAGGTAACCAACGGACTCCTCCAAGGGTATGTACTGGGTCCCCTCCTATTTGACATTTATTATGATTTCAAAAATGCTTGTTTCAGAAAAAAAGATATTACCCACAACATACAGTATAGAAAGCACACGCTTATTAAACAATATGGTATCTAGGGATGTGAGCACTTGGGCTGACAGTCCCCGATCATCACATAGAAACTGTAGTCAGGAAATCCTCCTACCTAGAACAACTAATAGCTAAAACTATTTCATCTAAATCTAAAGAGATTATAGGTCTCTTTTATTTAGCACTGATTAGATATATTATAGGGTACAAGGCTTCATTTGGTATGCATCTCACTCCACAGGTCAGACTTGATAAAAGTCTGAAGTTTCTAACAAAAAAGAAATCTTTGCTTGTCTTAAGAACCTTAGTAACCAGGAGATACTAGAAGCACTGTCCTAGACTTGGGGGGGGGGGGTTCTGCCTTGCTTACCATGCCCTTAGAGCTCCAGTGGTTCTTGAACTCCTATATCTCAATAAGACAAACAACTCAGAAAATACTAGAACCACAGATCTAAACCTTTATCAGCAAATATACAGAATGCAAAGGAGTCATGGATTATCACCCAGTGCCTCCCATTCCCTAGAATAAATTTCTGCAGGTTAAACATGATTTGGTTATCTCCATCATTATCAACTTCCTTTATCATTTTCTACATGGGGTTCGGGTATTGCATCAGCTGCTGACACCTCTCTAGATTCAGTGTCATTCTCCTACTTTCAACACTCATCTGTGACGTCTTAATGTGTGCTATCACACAATCCATCCTCTCTTTGCTGACATCCTTCTTCCTTTTTGCATTCTTTTGTCTCTCCCATACTGTCTTCTGCTCTTCTACACACTTGTCTGAACCATTATTATCATTTTTTCATCTTCTCTCAGTTGGAACTACTTTGGCTTCTGCTCTGATGTCATAATTTCTTTATTGGTCCTACACTGTGCATCATACCACTCATCTCAGGCACTTTATTTCTATCACCTCCAGCTTCCTCAACTGTTCTGCCTTCACCGCCCAGGTTTCTGTACTGTATAGAAGTACTGATCACTCCATTGTTTTATGCGCCTTACTTTTCAGTTTTTTCACTATCTGTGACACTCTGCACCAATTAATTGCAGCCTCTCAGATTCTTGATTCTGTAAGGTTGCAAATAGCAGAATACTACAGAAAACACAAAAGGGACAAAAATGTACAAAGTTTACAAACATATCAAAAGTACTTGCCATGAAAATGTTCTGAACCATCATATAACTGCAACAGTAATTTTCCTACTTAATACCATTGCCAGTGATTTTCTTCCTAATCCTTTGAATGATACTCATCAGCTAAGTTAATTATTTCTGAATTCAATTGTGAAGTAAAGAAGGAAATCAACTCATGAATTATTAATAGGTTCACAGGTGATTACTGGGCAAATGGCACAACAGCCTTTACAAGCCCAGTCAATAATACACAGGATATCACAATATTATATCTTAAGTCCCCAGATATGGGATGGGGTAGTATCAGGGTAGGTGATTTTTGGGAGTTGATGCCCTGAGTCACTTTGCAGACTGCCTCTGTCTTTAAGGAGTGAACTTATGGTTCCCCATCCATTTATCCAAATACTTTTTAAAGAGAATGAGGGAAGGGCTTTGTTTCATGAAGATGGGAAGTTTATTCCATAGATGGGGTAGCCTTTGGGATATTAATTTGTCTCTCCAGCAAGTTTTGTTAGTCACAAAGTTTAGGTCCTTTGTACAATTTTTCTTGTGAATATATAACATTTTCATCAGGGCTTGATCAAAGAATACCTTGTAGGTCAAGCATAAGTCACTTTTCAATAAACAATCCCCTGGATTCAAGAAAATCCGTGCAAGGCCTGGGACTGTCTCACACATGATCTCACCAGTGCCACTAGCATTCCTCAAACTGGTAAGAAGGTCAGGCACCATTTTGCTGACCTCAAGCAGAAAAAGAGGGAGCTCTTGGACCAGTGGACCTAAGACACATGGGCACAGAATGTCCCAGAAGTGTGTAAGTATCAGTATCAATTAGTGTTCACCAAAGTCAAGTATGAGATGGATGGGTATGCATAAATGTTTCTTTATCTCCTGTACAGCTGCAGATGAGAGGGCTGCGAACATAGATGCAATGCCAGCAGGTTGCTAAGGCAGTGACGGGAGGCTGGTGAGTACAAATCTAGCTTGCCGTATTCAGGGCAAATAAATAGAAAGGAGTACAATGTCAACTGCCAGTAGGTTAAAATGTGTACTGTGTGAAATGAATAAACAAGACGTTAGCAGAGTAATACTGATGGACAGGATATCTAGCAATAAAAGTGCCAATACCCTTCAATAAAACTAAAAACCCCAGACTGTTGTGTTTACTTTGGTATGTGGTGGTATGAATCTAAATGTGTACAGGTTCTGCACAGCAACTATGGCTCTGACAGCATGAATTAATTGAGGCTCATCTGACAAAGATTGTGGAGCTGTAAAACAGGAGATCAGCTATATGAAATCTGATCCCCGAATAGTAATCTGTAAACTAGTATACCATATCCCCTACAGCAGTGCTTAGTGTTAACCATTGCTTTCCAGATTGTAGTATGTCAAAGTATTAGTACACACAAGAACTATCTGCCATGCATGAATGTCAGAAAGGTCAGATTGTCCAACCAAGAGAGTATTAGGCAGAAAACAGTCAAGCAACAGACAGCAGTTCCTCAATAGCTCATTGTGTTGAAACACAACCTTGTTGTACTTTTTTGCACAAACAGTCACAGTTCAAATTGTGGCAGTAGTAGTAAGCTGAATGCATAATTTCACCCAAGAAAGTCAGGTTGTGCTAACAGAAATTTCCTCCACAGATCTGCCAGGTAAGGAAATGTTTCCATTAGCTGTAAAAAGGCTAGACTAATACATTGTGTACAACACGTCCACTGTCCAACCCCAATGCTGCAAATGACAGCAAGATAAGTACATACACCAAGCATTTTCTTCCGATAAATGGCTGGAAAAAGGGACCAATCACACATAATGGTGTTACAAACTAAAACGTTGTCACAGCTAGTGGTCACCGCTGCCAATACTCAGTGTGACAGATAGAAATACAGATGGAGTATGGCAGTAGCACACACACACACACACACAGCATGAGTGTAGGGCATCCCTGTCAGTGTCACATATGTAACCTTCAATATGTGATTATGTGCAGAAACAATCAGGTAGTGCTAACAGATATTCCCTCCACAAGTCTGCCAGGTAAGGAAATGTATGTATTAGCTTTAAGAAGGCTTTAGTAATACACTGTGTACAAACATTCCACTGCCTAACCGCATGCCATAGGTAGATGTAAAGTGAGGTCATACCTGGAGAGTAATGAGTAGAGTAATGATCAGTACAGGTGTGAACAATCGAAGCCTATACAGTTGTTATTTGACATCTCTCTGTCTCCCTCACCCTATATGCACCAACAATTCATACACATAATCAACGGGTATGGTTTTCTCCAAAACTACTGTTGCAACATGTGTCCTATTGTTCTACAAATATTGAATAATTTGATTATTAATGTTCCCCGTTCAAATACTATCATTGGTGGCCTGTTGCTATCGATGTAACCTGCATGCCGTTATGATGCCTACTGTTGTTCCATTTATTCATGTGTTCTGTTTGCTATGCAACTGTTTCAAATCTGTTGTTTTGGGTTAATTGGAACACCCATGCATGCTGTTAAAACTAATTTTGAAATGTTTTGTTCTTGACTAACCAACATATTTTGTAAAACCTCAACACCGTAGCACATTTGCGAATGCAGATCCCATTTGGATCTGCCTGTCCCACCTCATGTGGCCATGGCACTGGGCACCAGCACATCTGGGACTCAACCCGGGACCTCCTCATCTGCTTGTCCTGCACCACCTTTGGGTGGAACTGCCGCAGGGGACAGGGCCCTTCCCCCCCCGGGAGTGGGTGTGAACAGGAAACCATCACCCTTAGCCAGGTCTAGGGTTTGGTGCATAGCACCGTCCAGAAGGAGTTTGGTGGACAGTTGCGCCAGATTGAGGGATGCCTGGTGCATCTTGAGGGTCAGCCTGCCCCTCCTGACCAGCCCTCAGCACAGCTACCTTTGGGGCCATGAAGGTGCAGTGGTGACTGCCCATAAGTGGGGACCTCAGTCCCACTGTATCCATTTGGGGGCTCATGGGTATCTGATTCCCAATCACCCTCGCCATCCAAGGTGTTTTCCCCCCACATGTGTCATATTCCACCTGTCTGCTGTCTTGTCTGTCTTGTCTGTCTTCCTACCCAACTTACCTTTCCAAATATACCTACTATCCTTCCCCAACATCCCACTCTCACCTTAAAAAAAGGGGGGCAACTGTCCCCCCCCCAAAAAAATTACTCTCCATACATAGCTGTCCATTTCTCACACATGTCCACTGGACACATGTAATCTGGTCCAATTGGCTTGACAACACATTACTACTGTCCTCACCCCTCTCTCAGGGGTTTGAGTGTTTAAATTCACCTCCAAATTCTGTAGAAATTCACAGCTGTTGCTGTACAAGAAATGGACAGCTATGGACCTTTCCTACATCTGTCCTGCACATCCCTAGCTTCCTTTCATACTGTACATCTCTCTGTATGCCCCTTTTTTTCACCACTTTCTTATCACCCCTTTTTATTTTCTTTTAAAGAAATTACAGTGGGGGTAAGCATGAATAAGCGGTGGTAAGTGAAGCTAAAATGGATTAACCATATGCTGGCATCGCTTAGCGTCATGCAAACCTGCACAAACCTGCTTACAACTGCTTAAAAGTGCCTTAATCACTCTGTATCCATCAGACCTTGTTCTGCCCAGAAGCAAAATAGTTAGCCCTACCAAGCTTCAAACCTGGGATGCTGTGTTCTACAATCACAACAACATACCACTACACCATCTGAGCCATGAGCATCTCTAATGCTTTAACAAACATATCATGCATTCCAGTCATTTATCATTAAGGAAAAAAAAAAACATCAGCCCCATGTCTCAAACCCATAACCCTGGGCACTATAGTCAGAACAATGTACCACTACACCACCTGAACTGCAAGAATTAATGTTGCTTTCTCAAACATATCATGCAATAGAGGCATACAACATTAGGGAGAAAGATCTGTGGAATCATTCATGTGTTGTATATAGACATATACACACACACACACACACACACACACACACACACACACATATATATATATATATATATATATATATATATATATATATATATATATATATATATATATATTATGGGACATGTCATGGTCTGCCTGTACAAACATATACAGGCGATAGGGAACCACAAACTGGAGCAGCATGCACAGTCAGATAGAAATGGCCCATGACACTTACATGTACCCCCCTCCCTACACAGCCCAAATAACATGTACACACTACAACGCTACACAATCCTGACAGTCTGTTAACAATGGCCATACATACGCAGATTTCTCAAATGTACAGTTTCCTACAGAATGTATAAAACTCAGATCTATGGCAGCTTCCTTGTTACATGTTTGGAGGTCTATGACATCACTGGGATGGTAGCAGGAATGAAGGCAATAAATATACTACATACCTCTGAACCTCTTAGTGCATAACATTGAACAAAGCCTGACATAACTGAGGGACAGAGGCCCAAACACAGGGGTATGTTGGACATATTGCTATTATAAATTCAGACAGTTGCTGGTGTTACTGGGTTTGTTGTCACATATAATTTCTGAGGGATATGAAGTCAGTAACACCAATAGATGTTAGCATGTGCTGACTGCATTCCCCAGAATACCCTACTGATTAGCCAAGGAAATGACTGTTTGGGGAACAGACCAAACATATGAGCCATGCATCTGGACAGTGTAGAGGTATGACCATAGTCATGTAACAGAATGGAAATCCCCTGACAGCTGCCAAACATGTCACCCAGCAGCTTATGAAGCACAGTAAGACCAACACAACACTCCCACACATCAGTTCTGGGCAATTACCCATGTATATTCAAATATAGCATGCACTACAGGGATGGAACTGTAGTGAAAAGCAGATAGTGGTGCAAAAATGCCCACCCAAAGATATTTGCACCACAGTCACAGCAACATACCAGTACCCAAAATGAGCTCCAGAGTACAATGACTGTCTGAACAAACATATCCTGATTGCCAGTCACACACTACACTGACATATACTGGCCAAAATCATAGTGTACTGGGAATCCTGAAGTGTTACAGGACATTTCACAGTCTTCACCTACAAGCATACAGACCTTATGGACCACCAGCAGCCGTCATAGCATGCACAGTCAGATAGGTAAAGGATGTATGGCACTCACATATGCTACTCTCCCTACCCAGACCAACAAACATCTACACACAACACTGCTACACAAATCTTGGCAGTCTGTTCAAAATAGCCAGACATACATAACTGTCATATGTACAGATTTCCAGAGAATTTCCTGGGTGTGGAACCATAATCCTGGCCACTGCCGCATACCATGGCCAGGAGTCTGCTAGGTCACTGGGATGATAACTGGAGTGCAGTGGTTAATTAATTGTATACCATGCCTCTGCACCTTATAGTGCAGGACATCTGGACACTGCATGATGTACTTGGGGGACAGGGGGCTTGAAAAAGGGACCAATCACACATAATGGTGTTACAAACTGAAACAGTAGCTGGTGTTACATGTGTTGTAACATAACATCCCTGAAGGATATGATGTCTGGAACACCAATGGATGTCAGCAGCTAGTGACTACAATCCTCAGATTATAATACCAACCCCACAAATACAGACATTGTTTGAGGAACTGACCAAACATAACAGGCAAACCTCTGATCACTCTGTGGGCACCATGCCAGTTGAGAGGTATGTCAGAGGCATATCACTGTCGGATGTCATGTCACTCAGTAGATGCATGTCCAGATGAACCCTGTCAATCTAGCAATCCTCCATCTGTATAACAGCAGTAATGACATATAATTTGTAGCCAATTCTGGAGCTTTGTCCCCCATGTTGTTGGGCTGTCTCCACATGTCCTGTCCTATGAAGTATTCCCACCTACTGTCTGTGAAGCTGCAGCCCCCACACCTTGCGTAATGTTCCCTGCACAGGCAAGGAAAAGGGGCAAGGCCCACATGAAGGACATCCCATATGTTGGAACTAGCAGCAGTGTACAGGCCCACACCACAATACTATATGGACACCTACATAGCAGTATGGCCTCAGCAATACCTAACAGGACATCAACCCCCTCAAGGTAGGCTGAACACCTATGGTGGATAGCAGCAATGCACAACTATCATCATAGGTGGAAATAATCACAGGACAGGCCAAGAAGGCACAGGTGCCTTATTGGCAGCCATGTCACCTTATTCTGCACAAGCAAATAAGGTCATGGGTGATGTACACTAAGGCTGTCTTTGAGTGCAAACTGGACACTTCCATCAAGGCTAATGACTAGGCCTTCCAGACATGTGTCTGCAGGTCTAGAGGCAACACGCATATCTGCTCTGTAGTGGTGATCAATAACACCGCATACACATATGCCATAGATATAGGCAACTGGCTGCAGACAGGTGAAGTATAAACCTCATCCCCCTGCCTCCCCATAGGTACACATGTGCATGTACAGCACCTGCCCCCCTCCCTTCATGATCAGGAAGCAGGTCTGTAATGCCCTCTCAAAAGCAACACACAGAAGTCTCCATAGGCCTGTTACCATTCCTGGCTGCATCCTACATGAACAGAGGCATGGGTTCTCAGACCCATTCTGCAGTTTAGTCAACCATGGCCTGAGCACCGGTGTCATCCCATCTGCACAGAGGACAGACAGAAAGTTGATAGAAAACAGGTTATGCATTAGAATGAATGTTCTGAAGGATACACATCTGAAACTGAAATGTATGTCATTATGTCATGACAGCAGTCCTCAATGACATGGCCAAAAACCTCAATACTCTCTATTTAATACAGTAATATAATATGAATATGCAATAGGAGATAAATAAAAAACATACAGCTCAGCAGTGTTAAAAGTATTATTTTCATATTAAAATATGTGGTAAGTTATTTTTGTCACCCAGGGTAGTGTAGCTGGCATAAAATGGAAGTGTGAGTACATAGAACATGAAACCACCCATGTATACATGTGTCTCATACAGTATAGTTATACCCCTTGCTACTGTAATGGAAGCACATTTTATATTTTATAAGAAATATATAAAAACATATAACATATAATATAATATATTATAATAATATTATAAGGATATAATATTATATTATTATTATTATATAATATAATATCCATAGAAATATATATAAAATATATTTTATAAGAATGAACTGTGAGCAATGGCTAGCAATGCTCAGCTATGCTTAGCTGGTTTAAGCATTGCTCAAACATGAATGCTAAGCAGCAGGTAGCTCAGCTAAGTGGATTTGTGCACTGGTAAACATCGCTAAGTGAAGCCAACCCAGATTAAGTATCTGTACGTTTAACTGTGTGTTGGCATCGCGTAGCATCACACAAAGCTGCACAAACACACTTGCAACTGCTTAAAACTGCTTTAATCACTCTGGTTCCATCAGCCACTGTTCTGCCTAGCAACAAAATAATCAGCCCCGCCAAGTCTCGAACCCAGGGCCCTGTACATCATAGTCACAGCAATGTACCACTACACCATTTGAGTTGTAAGGATTGCTGCTGCTTTTTCAAACATATCATGCAGTAGACTCATTCAACAGTAGGGAAAAGATTCCGTAGAATCAGTCAGGTTTTGTATTTATACATATACACACACACACATATATATATATATATATATATATATGTATATATATATATATATATATATATATATATATATATATATATATATATATGTGTGTGTGTGTGTGTGTGTGTGTGTGTGTGTATGTGTATGGAGATGCATATATATGGAAAAATATATACATAATATAAATAGAGATATACACATAAAAAAAATATATATATATATATATATATATATATATATATATATATATATATATATATATATATAGATAGCTTTTCTCCCGGCCTCTGCTGAAAAAGGGCCTTTCGCTCAGTCAGACACCCCGTTAACAAATGTAAAATAAATAATAAAATAAATATATATATATATATATATATATATATATATATATATATATATATATATATATATATATATATATATATATATATATATATATATATATATATATATATATATATATATACTAATAACATGTAGTGGAGTCATACCTCACAACCATACTTCTTAGTGCAAGAAATCTGGCCAAAGGCTGTCCAAATGGGGGGACAATGGGCCCAAACTAGGGACATATTTTAAATATTGCTCTTATAAATGTAGAATGTTGCTAGAATGACAGGGTTTATTTTAGCATACATGTTCTGAAGGATGTGCTTTCTGAAACTGAAATGTATGTCATCATTTACTGTCAGAAATCTGCAGATCTTCACAACAATTTACCAGGGATATAAAATTAATGAATTTGTGGAACAGACCAGAAATATGAGCAAAAAAACTGGACATACTGCAACAATCTTGACAGTTGAGAGGTAGGCTCAGAACCCCTTAATGCAACAGATCTGGACCAAGCCTTACAAAGTAGGGGAGAAAGCCATAAAAATAGGGACATATCTGAAATACTGGACTAGATAAGCTGACACAGTTGCTGCAGTAACACCCTCATGTCTGTCCTAACATATATTGACTGAAATAGCACAAGTCCAACACTCAATTGCTTCTCCCTAGTTAGTGATTGAAATCCTCACATCATCCCACTGATGTGTCAGAAATACACAGCACTTATGGGAGCCAGGCAACAGTACATCCTACAAATATCTGGACATAACATCACATTAGGGAAACTACACTCAGCTGCTAAGCATGTCATCAAGCACTGTCCAAACTACAGTCAGACTGACACAACGCTAACCCAAATCTGCTAAGGGGGAATTACACATGTATTGGCAAATATATCAAGTACTATAGGGATGTAAAAGCACTGAAAAACAGACACCAGTGTGAAAGTGCATACCTCCAACCAATTCCACCACAGTCACAGTGATATACCAGTAAGCCAAAGCAATAGTACAGTATAAGGACTGTGTAAACAAAAACATCTCAACATGTTTGCTACTCACACACTCCCCCTACATACACTGGCCCAATTTACAGTGTAGTATGATGCCTGACTGTGGTATGGGACATCTCAGTCTGCCCCTACAAACATATACAGCCAATAGACCACCAACAACAGGAGCAGCATGCACAGGCAGATAGAAAATGAGCCATAACACATATATCCACCCCCTCCCTACACAGGTCAAATAACATTGACACACTACACTGCTACACAGTCCTGACAGTCTGGCAACAATTGCCAGAAATACACAGACCTCTCAGCTGTACAGAGTTTCACAGAATGTCCAGGCTTTCCCCTCTTATATAAGGCCTCTTCCACATAACATGCCAGCAGTCTGATATATATCTGGGATGATACCAGGAATGTAGGCACTAAATAATCATATACCATACCTATCAACCTCTTACTGCATGACATCTGGACAAAGCCTGACATAATTGTGGGACATAGGCCCAAAAACAGGGGCATATTTTAAATATTGCTGTTATGAACTGAGAAAGTTGCTGGTGTAACAGGGTTAGTTGTAACATATCTTTTCTGAGGGATATGAGGTCAGAAACACAAATGGATGTTAACAGTTACTGACTGCAATCCCCAGAGTATGCTATTGATTTTCCAAAGACAAAAAATTTCTGTGGAACACACCAAACATAGGAGTCTAAACTCTGGCCATTCTGCGGATAGCCCTACAGTTGAGAGTTATGTCGAACACATAACACTGTCAGAGTTAAAATCATGCTGAAACTCCATGTCCACACAAACCCTGTTAGACTAGCATTAATCCAAATGTATAAGGGCAATACTTACATTCTGTCCTTATGTCTGAAAAATTCTCCCCTATTTTGTTGGCCTGTCTCCACAGTTTTGATTGTAAAAGATATTTCAAAATATCCTCTGTGATGCTGTTTTTCACACACCTCCATGAAGTCCTCCACACTGGCAAGGAAAATGACCAACGTCCACATGAAGTACTCAATTATAGGAGTGTGTTGCCATGCCATTGACTATATGAATAACAACACAACTGTTCTGTGTGCAATTAGCAAGTGGGGGACACCAGTTGGTGCACAGACCATCAGCTGCTCATAAGCATTACCTACAAAAGGCAAGCTGCTGCCTATGCAAAACAGATGTACACCCTACATCCATGAGAGAGAGAAAGAGTGAAACAGTGAAAAGAAAAAATGAAAAACAAGCAGGATATAACCACCTACACTTGTAAAAAAACAGGTATGTCAAACAAATAAGCATGTAATGGACTGCAATAGGGGGTATGTAAAAATGGGAAATAGGAAGTTTAACATATATATCTCAACAAGACTTGTTGTACTGATATATTACTGATCAGAGCCTATGGCCATAGCATCTAGGTCTGTCTGCAGTGACATAGATCATAGGTCAGGCTCCTAAGTCACCCCAGGAAAGGATGGCTCACATATGACTACTACTGGAGTGTGTGTTGAACAATACTGACTGTGACAATGCTAGGCCAGTTACTGGGATGTCATGCATATCCATATCTAACTTGTGAATACAACTATGATATACTTGTTTGTCTCAGAAATGTGAGAGATATATACATGGTATTTGCATAGTAAAGTACTGTTGCAGATGTGTGTGTGTGTTGAACTGCATGTGATATACTGAGCTCATACCATGTAAGTGTCCAGTGTTATGCACACTGACCATATGTGTGCCTCATATCTGTATTCATTTAATCATAGAGTTGTGTTATATTTGGCAAATCCTTGACAAATCTGTGAAGACTGACATTACATCTCCTTCTTTTTCCTCTGGCTGTTCCCGTTAGGGGTCACCACAGTGGATCATTGGTTGCCATTTCTGCCTGTCTTCTGCATCTTGCTCTGTCACACCAACCACCTGCATGTCCTCTCTCACCACATCTAGAAACCTTATCTGAGGCCTTCCTCTTTTACTCTTACCTGGCAGCTACATCCTTACCATCCTTTTCCCAATATACTCAGCATCCCTCCTCAGAACATGTCCAAACTGATGTAATCTTGCCTCTCTGGCTTTTTCTCAAAACTGTCCAACATGGGCTGACCCTCTCATATACAAATTGCTAATCCTATGCACCAACATCACACCCAGTGCAAATCCTAACATCTGTAACTCTGCCATGTCCAGCTCTGACTCCTGCCTTTTTGTCAATCCCACTGTCTCCAACCCATATAACATAGCTGGTCTCACTACCTTCTTGCAGACCTTCCCTTTCACTTTTACTGGTACTCATCTGTCACAAATCACTCCTGACACTCTTCTCCATACTCTCCATCCTGCCTGTACTCTCTTCTTCACCTGTCCACAGTCATCATTACTCTGAAATGTTGATCCCAATTATTTCAGCACATCCACCTTTGCCAACTCTACTCCTGCATCCTCAACATTCCGCTATCCTCCCTCTCATTCACACACAGATATTCTGTTATAGTCCTGCTGACCTTCATTCCTCTCCTCTCTAGAGCATATCCCCACCTCTCCAGGTTCTCCTAAATCTGTTCCCTACTCTCAATACTGATCAAAATGTCATCTGCAAACATCATAGTAAACAGGGACTCCTGTATGATTTTGTCTGTCAATATGTCCACCAACATTGCAAATAAGAAAGGGCTCACAGCTGATCCCTGATGTCATCCCACCTCCACCTGAAATGCATCCATCACTCCCACTGCAGACCTCATTCATCACACTACCCTTGTACATATCCTGTATCACTCCTACATATATCTCTGCCACTCATAACTTCCTCATACAATACCACAGCTCCTCTTTAGACAACCTGTCATATGCTTTCTCGAAGTCCAGAAAGACACAAAGCAACTCCTGACCTCCTCTGTACTTCTCCATCAACACTCTCAGAGCAAATATCGCATCTGTAGTCATCTTCCCTGCATGACACCATACTGCTGACCACTACTCATCACCTCCCTGTTAACTTAGCTGCCACTACTCTTTCTCATAACTTCATGCTGTGACTGATCAATGCTATCCCTCTGTAGTTACTACAGCTCTGCACATCAACCTTATTTTTAAAACAGTGCCCAAACACTTTCTCTCCACTCCTCACGCAGCCTCTCACTTACCAAGATATCATTAAACAATCCACAGACCTGAATGAGGAATAGAGGATTAAGCAATTAACGAGCCCTCAATGGGGGGAATATGACACATCAGGACCAGGACTGCAATGCTAGCTGATACTGTGCTGATAGATTACAGGGGTATGGTGTGGTTGTGAGTGGTGGCTACATGTATTCAATGTACATTGTGCAGGTTCTGTATATATTGTTGCCAAATGTATAAAGTCCTGTGATGTGTTTCCCTGTTTATGTCTTCCAGGTGCAATGTTGCATCAGCGAAGGGCAACTTTCTCCGTGGCTGAGACAACCATAATCATAGAAGCCATACTACAGAACCATGCAATAATGTTTGGCCATAGCCAGCAACATCTGTGGGAGGGGACTGCCCTGTGGGATGACCTTGTCCACAGGGTAAACAATGTTGGCCTGCACACACGTACATACGAACATGTCCGGCATCGTGCAACTGACCTCATATGCCATGCCTGGCAAAGGGTTGCTGCCATGGCCAGGGACTGCACAGCCACAGGTGAGGGCCCAAGCTATGCAGCCCCCACTGACACACACCAAGGAGCTCCTCACCAACCTTGGGGCACCCATCCCAGTAAAACATCAGGGTACAGACCCCCACATGCTGGAGGTGGATGGCACCCAGGCAATGGATGGGGAGCATGCAGGTAAGGCCCCAGTTGAGATTACTAGACTAGTGTAGCAGACATACTTGTATCTGTAGAGTATCTCCATGCATGTGTCAGGTCAGATTGCAGTTGTGGATGGGGTCTTCTAATGCACAGAAGTGCACATCTATGGTGAAGGACAGCAAATTGTGTAGTATTGAGGGTTGTACTGCAAATGTGCAGATGTGCTACATTCATCCTGTACCAATGTCACATGTGAGTCTGCTGACAATACCGCTCTCCCACAACTATCTAGGTCCCTCTGATCTGCATGTGGGCCAGCAGCCTGAATCTGGTGAGTATGGAATTGTTCTGTTGTAGTTTGCCAATATCCCAGTGATGTGAAGGGCATGCAATTTACCATGCACACAGCTGTCACTCATAGTCGTATTGCTTTATGTGCATGTTCACTTGTGGTGGGGTTAACTGCATTACATCACAGTGGTTACCACAGGGGCCTATCTGAAGAGAATGTAACATTCATGTAGCATACCTCACATTCTGTCAGTCCAAGACTTCTGGACAGAGACCAGCAAAATGGGGGGACAAATGTAGGGACATGTGTGAAACATTACTCTTATACAGTGGATATAAACAGTGTACACACCCCTGTTAAGATGCCAGGTGTTTGTGATATATACAAATTGAGACCACAATATGTCAGGCCACACCTTTTCCAACCTTTAATGTGACCCATAACATGAACAATTTACTTGTAAACCCAACAAATCTGTTGGGCACCAAATATGGAGTATACAAACCTTACAATAAGCTGGATGCATACGTGTGCACACCCTTCAAATAATATTTTATTGCAGCAGCTTGTGATTTACTGATAGCATTCAGTCTGCTTGGGTACACACCTGCCATCGAGTAAAGACACTCTGAGTATCACCAAATAGTCTGCTGTCCAAATAGGATATTCATGACATTTGCTCAGTTGCCTGCAACAGCAATAGTCATGGCTTGCAGACAGCATACAAAGCAGCAAAGGGATCTCATATTTGAAAGGTTTCAGTCAGGAGTAGGGTACAACAACATTACCACAGCATTGCCTACACTATGGAACACAGTGGAGACAGTCATCAAAAGGTGGACTGCATATGGGACAACAGTGCTGTTGAAAAGAACCTGACATCCCTCCAAAACTGATGAAAAGACATGTCCAAATCTGGTCAGTGAGGCTGTCAGGAGACATACAGCAACACTGAGGGAGTTGCAGGAATCTCTTGCAAGCACTGGTGTTATGCACTTCATGTGAGAAAATCTCCCATATTCTGCATAAGTCTGGCCTATGGGGTAGGGTCAGAAGATGGAAGCATTTCCCCACACCAAAAAACATCCAGGGGTGGATATAAATTGCAATACAGCACATCAGGTCTCCCAAAGGCATGTGTGAAAATGTGTTATGGCTATTTATTTATTTATTTATTTATTTTTATTTGCAGTTGGTTTACCAGGATAGTCCATTGGGCCAAATGAACCCGTTTTCAATGGAGTCCTGAGGAGAAAAGCTCCAAAACTAAATAGGTTACAATAGGTTGTTCTTAATAGTTGCACAAATTATACTCTTATACAAAGGTTAAAGATACAGAAAAATAATTTGCAAGTAAATACTTAATAGATAATACAGACTAAAAGGAAATTTAGCATGAAAATATTGAGAAATAATGTCATATTCGGAAGCAAACACTTACGGGGTGTGGCTTAGAGCATTATTTCCAATTTTCATAGGGATAGTAATATGTAAGAGTTAGGGGTGAATAACAAGGAGAGTTGCAGGAGGAAACAGAGGAATGAAGGAAGATGGAATTTGCAATTAATATGTAAGAGTTAGGGGTGAATAACAAGGAGAGTTGCAGGAGGAAACAGAGGAAGGAAGGAAGATGGAATTTGCAAGATGAAGTTATGTGGGGTGGGAGCAAGAGCATTCCCACTGGGATACAAGATGTGAATGAAGAGATCTTTTAAAAATAAAATGGTTGTGGGTGGTGCGAATGGAAGGTGGTAGGGAGTTCCAAAGGCGTGCAAGGCCATAAGACAGACAATTTTTTCCTGGGGGACGAGTTGGTTTATATACTTCTAACATATTTTGATTGTTGGATCGTAATACTCTATCAGGAAGGTGCATTTTAAAAGCTGATGAAAGGGAGGGACAAAGGGAAGGGTTGAAAATAAGCTTATGTGCAAGATTTAGTTGAATATATGCGAGATAACTGGGTAGCTCTAGCCATTTCAGTTTTTGGAGAGAGGAACAGTGGTGGGTGGAGAACTTGTAGTTGGTAGCAAACTTGGCAATTTTGTTGTAGCAAGAGGAACGTTGTGTTTTCAGAGAGGACTGTAGATTAGTTAGGAGTGGAGCTCTGTAGAGAATGGAGGGGATGAGAAATGAAGTAGAGAGGGTGATTTTGGTAGCAGGTGTGAGATAATAATATTGTCGGTAAAGCATACCTAGTTTTTGATGGGTTTTTTTTATATTTAGCTGTAGGTGAGAGTTGAATTTGAGCTGGCTATCAATTTGGACCCCAAGTAACTTGGTCTCTGACACCAGTTCCAGGGGTACATTATTTTGACTAGTGATGGAGAATGTGTTTATATCGAAAGACGTTGCCTTAGAGGGGGTAAATAACATTAATTTAGTTTTAGAGGCATTGAGTGCTAGGTGATTTGTTTTCATCCATTGCTCAGTGGTTGTAAAGGCATCCTGAGTCAGTTTTAGGAGTGAGGGGATAGAAGTGGCAGAGCAAATAATAGTAGAATCATCAGCATATTGGATGATATCTGAGAATGGGATAGAGTTGTGGAAATCATTTATAAATATATTAAAGAGAAGGGGACCCAGTATAGAGCCCTGGGGTACCCCAGTGGGGGTATTTAGAAATGAGGAGGTAGCCTTTTTCCATTTGACTGCTTGATACCTGTTAGATAAGTAGCTGGAGAACCAGTTCAGAGAGGAGGGAGATAAGTTGAGTTTTGAGAGTTTAGTTAATAGCAGGCTGTGGGAGATAGTGTTGAAGGCCTTGGAGAAGTCGAGTAGTAGGGTAGAAACAATTTGGCCAGAGTCTTGGGCTTTATTTACAATTTCAAGGAAGGAGAGGAGGGCAGTCATAGTGCTATGATTTGGTCTGAAGCCGTGTTGTGTGGGAGTTAGTAGGTGATTATCTAAGAGATGTGGAAGGAGTTGTAGTTGGATGCATTTTTCTAGGAGTTTAGAGATGGGGGACAGAATAGCGATGGGGCGGAAATTAGTAACATTGTTGTTGTTGTCACCTTTATGTAAAGGTATGATAAAGGCCTTTTTCCAAATTTGAGGTACCATACATTCTTGGATAGAACGGTTGATTAAAATGC
The DNA here is from genome assembly GCF_019279795.1 of Protopterus annectens. Taxonomy (NCBI): domain Eukaryota; kingdom Metazoa; phylum Chordata; order Ceratodontiformes; family Protopteridae; genus Protopterus; species Protopterus annectens. The sequence continues at coordinate 1,041,706,358 of NC_056741.1, forward strand.
TAATGGGGTAGGAGATTGCTTCAGCAGCTTTGCTAAGAAAGTAAGAAGGGATATTATCAGGAGCATTAGTGCATGGCTTCAGTTTTAGAAGGAGTTTCTTTATAGTAGAAGTGGGTATAGGTTTTATTGAGAAAAAAGGAGAGTGTGAATTGGGGGAATTAGGGGCAGAAGAAGATAATGACGTAGTTGGGGTAGGAGAAGGAGAGGAGGGACGAGAGTTAGTAGATGGGAGTGAGGATGTAGTAGCAGTGCAGGGTAGAGTGCTGGTGGGGGAGGGTGGGGGAGTATTGGAGTATGTAGTGGTGTTAGAGAAAGATGATGTTAATTTGGAAATAGAATCAATGAAAAAAGAGTTAAATTGGGTAGCCAAATCTAGGTCAAGAGCGTTTGGGTCTGGGGTAGGGGTATCTGGTTTGCTGGGGTTAAGGAGAGTAGAGATACCTTTCCAGAATTTCTGAGGGTTTGATTTATTATTGTTTTGGAGTCTGGAAAAGTAATTCTGTCGATCGGAGATTATGAGCTTTTTTACCTTATTTCGAAGTATTTTATATTCATTATGGACTAGGGGGGATTTGTTTTTCTGGTAGTGTACCCAGACTTTATCTCTGTGTCGCATAGATGCTAGTGTGCTTTTGGTTAGCCAAGGGGCTGTTTTAATTTTTATTCTTTTAGTCCTTAAGGGTGCCTGGGAATCAAGTAGTTTTAGGAATATTGAGTTGAAATAGGAAACTGCGTTATCTAGAGATAATGTTTTTAGACAATTCCAGTTAATTGCTTTTAGAGAGTTTGAAAAGGTTGTTGGGTTAAAGTTTTTTTGGTTACGGATAGTAATATAATTATGGGTGCGATGCAGGGGTGATGGGAGTCTATGAGTGAAGATGGGTATATGGTCACTGAGAGGATCAGGAAGAGTGCCACTGTCAGAGAAATAATGGTGATAAGAGACTAGAATCCAATCTAGAATACTGCCGCTAGAAATGTTTTTTGAAGGGTATGTCACATTGTTGATTAGCTGTGAAAAATTGTAGAGGTTGATATTATGGTGTTTTTTATGAGACTGAATGGAGGCCCAGTTAATATTCATATCTCCTAAGATTATAGTTTCATTGTTAATATTGTTGGAGAGCCAGGAGAGGATATCTTCAAGTGTAGAAATATTATCCCCTGGGGGGATGTAGATTGAGGCTATACATATGTGTTTATGTAGGTTAACTTGGAGTAAGGTGAGGAGTAGTTCAGCATTTTTAAAGTGTGGAATAGGTTTGTTATAGGGGGTAACTGATAATGAGGATGCGTATAGGAGAGCTACTCCACCCCCTTTTTTATGGGACCTGTCTTTTCTTATGATAGAATAGTTTGGAGGAATAATTTCAGTCTTTTATATGGGGTTTTAACCATGTTTCAGAGATGGTTAGGATGTCAGGATTATTATGTATGAGCCAAGCATGGAGGTTTGGGACTTTGTTGACTATACTTTGGGCGTAAAGAAGTAAATAGTATGGACTTGTCTGCAGTAGAAGATGTGGAGGGGCCTGGGTTGGGATGGATGTCACCTGATAATTGACTGGAGATTAGATGTAAGAATGGATTAGTAAGGTAGTTGGACAGTTTATTAAGAAGATTGGGTTCTGTTGTGAATCTAAAGCATTTGCTAGTTGCTATGGGGTAAAATATTTTGAGAGGTGATAAGTTTGTATGGGAAAAATAGGAGGTTATTTATAGGATATAGATGTGGAGAAATAGGAGTGTGTGAATATGGTAGGGGAGAGTTTAGGTGGTTGGTAACATGGAGGGATTGTGAGTGGTACGAGTTAAGGGGTTGGGTGAGGTAGTAAAGGTAGGATAAATTAAGAATTATTAGAAGTAAAAAGGAGATGAATGAGGTTTTTGAAAGCATAATGAAATGGGGAGTATGTAAAGTTGAAATATTGTTGATGAAGTAAATGTGGTTCTAAGGGAGATATATGTATATAGGGGCTGCTAAGGACTGAATTAATAATATAAGAGTGGAGAGTTGTGTTTAGGAGTGGAGGGAGTGGTTAAGGAGTGGGAGTTGAGGGTAAAGAGGAATCCTATTCGCTAGGAGGGATAGTCTTGGAAGTTAATGAAGGTTAGTTTGGGCGGGAAATAAGGGAGAGGTTATTTTTAGAGAATATGTGATTGATTGGAGTAGGATGGAAGTGGGTGTGGTTATGGGGGGAATATAGGTAGGGGTGCTGGGGGTGGGTGGGAATAGGGGGCAGGGTAGGGGAGTGGAGTGAGCCCGCAGGGCGAACGGAGCGGGTAGAACCAAAGAGGGCTGGAGAGGATCAAGAACCTATCAGTGGAGCATTGTGTGCAGGGGGGGTAAGTTTGCTGAAAGGTAAGTAGAGGGGACCTGGATGTGTTGGGAAGCTATGGGAGGCTATGGATCAACCTCACAGCCACAATACCAAAAGGTATGTGTGGTGCACAAGCAACACCTCTCTTCACCTAAAGACCACCATCCCCATGGTGAATCACACTGGTGGCACTGGCCTGCTGTGGGAATGCTGTTCTAAAGCCAGAACTGGGCCTGTAGTCACAGTGGTGGGAATTCTGAACAGTTCAAAATAAAACTTATGTCTGGCCCACAAGACTCTGCAAGAATGCTGAGGATGAGGAGGGGTGTCAGCCTTCAACATGACAAAGACCTGAAGCATATATCCAAAGCTACCTAAGAATGGCTCTACCTGAACACACTTATGGTTATGGATTGGTCGAGCCAGAGCCTAGACGTAACCCGATAGCAAAACCCCAGTGTGCCCTGATGAGGGCTGTGCACATGAGCTGCCCTTTCAATCAGACATAGTTGGGGGACCATTGCAAGAAAGAGTGGCCAAATAATGGCAAGTCAAGATGTGCCATGCAGAAAGATATCTTCCCAAGAAGAGTTAATGCTGTAAGTCACTTACAAGGTGCTTCAACAAAGTATCATTTTAAGGGTGTGCACACTTATGCAACCACCATATTGTACACATTTCATTCATTATATTTTACACGTAACACATTTGTTTGTTTATCGATTGGAATGCACAGGTCATATATAACATGAAAGGTGGGTAATATATTTGAATGCATTATTGTGGTCTCATTTTATATATTACAAGAACATGGAATGTTAACAAGGTTGTGTACACTTATCATATCAACTGTAAGCTTAGAAGGTTGGTGGTGTAACAGGAATTGTGTGACTATACATTTACTGCTGGTTTGGAGGTCTGAAACTCAAATGTATGCCATTAATTAGTGATGTCACTCTTCAGATCATCCCAGTTATGTATCAGACAAACACAGGGGCTATGAGAAACAGAGAAAACATATGAGCCAGTCAGCTACACATCCTGCAAGGATCCATACAGTTGTGAGGTGTGTTCTGTAGTACTTGCCACTGTGCTATATAGGTGAAAAGCAACAATGTGTACATGGGTGCAGTCTGTGCTGGGGAAGGGCCATCACCTACTAACACTACTCACATATCCCAGAGCTTTATATTGTTAGTTACATGTAGTAAAACTGGCTGCAATGCATGATGTTGAGGACCGTGTGTCATGCATGTCACCATTTGGGTAATGTGAGGTCTGTGTAACAGATTTGTGCCACCTTACCTATAAGTGTGTGTGTGTGTGTGTGTGTGTGTGTGTGTGTGTGTGTGTGTGTGTGTATATACCAGCCAACCTCATTTTGTCTTCCCCTCACAGGTGGTGATGGGGTATGGGGTCCCTCCCGTTTGGAAACTAATGTCATTGTCTCTGCAGACTCTGACAATGATGACAGGAATACTGATGTACAGATGGGGTTGTCAGGGGCTGAATCTGTGCCATTGGTTGGCATCCCACTGTTGTCCACACCATCCCCACACACAGTGACAATGCCCACACATACCCTGTCACCAGTAGCCAGAGATGATGGACAGTTGGCAGGTGGTGGCATGAAACAGGCCAGTGTGGTGACTATGGCAGGTGTGAGTGTAGATACTGGCCATAGCCAGAGTGTAGGTGAGGTCCCACATAGACAGATGGACAGGGGTGCTCATAGGAGGACTGCTGCTCATCAAGCTGCTGTCACAAGTGCCACAACAGGTGTCACCAGATGCATGTTTTGGGCTGTCATGGATGCACAGTCATGTAGTGAATGCCACATCAGACAAATACTCAGGATGGTGGATATAACTCTTCCTGATTTACTTGGTGACATACATGACCTTGTTGAGGCCACACGTCAAAATACTGAGGTCATGAATAGATGGTGGGGTAAGACCTTGGCAATCCTCGACTGTGGTATGTCTGTGCTACAACTTGTGGTGGGAGATGGGCATTGGCCAAGTGTACATAGGTCAGCACCAACAACAGCTGAGTTTCTACAGGGCCATGCACCTTCACACTCCCATAGTGGCAGTGACACCAGCACTACAGAAGGGGTGGTTGCTGTCCACATTACACCAGAGCAGACCATGGGCACATGGTCCTGGCTGGTCCCATCAGGGACACAGATCCAGCAGACAGCAGTCACCATCAGGAAGCAGTACTGCATCTGCCCTTGGCGTGGTGGTGCCAGTGATACCCCTGGCAGGACCAGTTCCCATGTCCATGCCCAGAGAGGGTAAACTGGACACCTTGCCATGTACGGTCCACAGCTGTCCAACATAGCCCTGTGTAGGGCAGCCACATGGCATGACTGTGTGCATACATACACACACACACACACACGTCTGTATCACAGGCAGGTCACCTCCAGACACACACACCACCTCTGCACACCTCAGCTATTAGATACTGGTCCATACACATGATATCAACCATATGGCCTAGCCTAGGCCTCTGACAAGCCCACACCAAGCCCTGTGCATATGATGATACCTGTGCCACATCCCTGTCATCCATAACATCGATGCAGAGAACATACTAATATGGATCTGATGCACAGAGTGAATATAGTACAGTGCAGCTATGTAATACCGTGTAAGGTGCTGTCGGCTTGCATTTGTTATGGGTACACATACAGGTGTATTTACCTTATTAGCCAGGATGCATTATTGCTGTTAGTACCACTGACTGAATGTAGTCTGACATGCTGTATTCTGTTTGTGTTCCAGGTGTCTGTGTGTCTGCAGGCTGTGGCCCTGCAGACATTCCCATGAGGGAGTATGGCAGAGTGGGAATACACTGACCATTTCATAGGCAAGGTACAGCTTTATATGTACATGTTCCAGGTGTGTATGCATGCAACAGTATGTGAAGGACACTGTTGTCAGACAGTATGACCTTGCATACATACCCCTTGTCACAGACAGGTAGCCTTCAGACATGTCACCTGAGTGTTGTGTAGTACCACAGGCTCATATATACAGAACAGGTTACTGCAGTACTGTCAGCAGGTCCCTCACAAGCGTAGTCATTACATTAACTGCAACATATTCACCTTTCAACACCTGCCATTTCTTTCCCATACACTCAACCCTGATGCAGTTGGTGAGGGCATTCATGATACTGTGTATGAAAGGTTTGTGGTATGTATTCCTGAGTTCACAGGGTGGAACAGGGAGACAAAATGGTATATCCTTTGCATACACACAGTAAGGACTGACACAGGGGATGTGCATACAGTAACACAAACACAGTTGGCAATAGACAGATTAGTAAACCTCTATATCTACTTTGTCTACTTTGATGTACTGTTGTACTACATACACATGACATGACCCACATAGATTATGCATGGGACTTAACACACTACCTCTTACAACACATAATGTTCTGAATGCCTTTATGGATGATGAGATAACCCACCAGAAATAGCATCTGGAGTCATGTATTGCTCCTACAAGCCTGGACAAGTGATAGGGTAACAGATGTATCAGCATGATGTTTCAGTCAGGCATGATACCTGATGCTGACATGTGTGTCAGTACACTCACTGTGGCCGATTTGGCAACAATATCACATACATGGACATTGTTAAAGGACACAGACTACATATAGTTTGCAAACATCTGGATATTCCATAGACATCTGTACACAGGACTGGTATGGCCTGCACAATGGTTTAACATGCTGCATATGAAGCAGATGCCGTTACCATGCTATATAAAGTAATGTCATTGGGAGGTGGTAAACAGGCATGGATGGTACACACATCAAAATGGTATCAGCCAAACAGGATATGACACACACACACATGCACAGTTGCCAGTATTGAGATTAGAGCCCCTACCTATCTAGTTATTACTACTATAGTGTTACACAGTTATCAGACATGCCACGGAGCTTACATGATTTCACCTAGTCCCAAGATACTTCCAAGGTGAATGACATCAGCAGGCCTAGTAAAGTAGGGTGATGGGAAGTGTACAGGGTGGTACACAACTCAAAATGGTATAACCCACACAGTATATGATTCACACACACACACACACACACACACACACACACACACACACACACACACAGTTGCCAGTATTGAGATTAGAACCCCTACCTATCTAGTTATTACTACTATAGTGTTACACAGTTATCAGATGCACAATGGAGCTTATATGATTTCACCTAGTCCCAAGGTACTTCCAAGGTGAATGACATCAGCAGGCCTAGTAAAGTAGGGTGATGGGAAGTGTACAGGGTGGTACACAACTCAAAATGGTATAACCCACACAGTATATGATTCTCACATAAACACACAAACACACACAGTTGCCAGTATTGAGATTAGAACCCTCACCTATCTAGTTATGTCTACTATGGTGTTACACAGTTATCAGATGCGCAATGGAGCTTATATGATTTCACCTAGTCCCAAGGTACTTCTAAGATGAATGACATCAGCAGGCCTAGTAAAGTAGGGTGATGGGAAGTGTACATGATGCTACACAACTCAAAATAGTATAACTCACACAGTATATGATACATACACACACACAAACTCTTACTTATCAGTACTAAGATTAGAACCCCTGCCTATCTAGTTATTTGTATTATAGTGTTACGCAGTTCTCGCATGAGATATAGAGCTTACTCAGCTGACAATTCGCCAAAGGTGCTGATAAGGGGAATGACATCTGCAGGACTGATAGTGGGTGGGAAACGTATCAAAATACTTCTTCCTACAAACATAGACACTTACACACCCACACACACATATATGCTGGATCTGAGAGTAGAATCCCTGCCTATCTAGTTATTTGTACTATAGTGTTACACAGTTACCACATATGCTACAGGGCTTACTGGGCTGACAACTGGTCAAAGGTTCTGATAACTGCACAGCTGAGGTAAACTATTACAGGTGCCATAAAGTCTGTCTTCAGTTTTTCCCTTAGATCTTGCTAGTTCTTTCTCTCTTGCATTTCAAATAGCCTAATAGCTTTGCACTTCAACAGTTTTTTTATCAATTATTTTAGCACACCTGAGAGCCATCAGCAGTACTCATTCCTCATGATATTACCTCCAGTACTTAGTAATTATGACCACCCCTCTTGGCATGATCAAAGTGCAGTTCTCTGTGCTTTTGCCCATTACCCTGGTGCACTTGGGCATTCTGAGGCACTGTTGCAACTGCCTCATGTACACTGACAACCCTCTCCTCTAAACTCCCAACACTCAGACTTGTGAGAGATACCCCTATATCACCAAATTGGAAGATATGCACTCTCCCAGGGAAGACCGGGCTAGCTGGTCAAGAGGAGAAGGGTCAACACCTGCACTATACCACATGGAACACATAGCCCTCCAGAACACCCACTATCACAGCTCTGAAATACAAAGAAAAACCACACACCCACCTTCACAGAAGCAGTCAATAGACATTTACCCAAACAGCAAAGACCACCAAGACAGACACCCACTCAACCACAACACAGCACAAACCACAGGACACATATCTCACCTACACAGTGTGCCCCTCAACTTAAGACCCTAAGGCTAATCATCTTGCCCCAATACAGTAATCATAGGTGACTCAATAGTGAGACACACAGATGTCCTACTCACTAGGCTGAATATGGAGAAGGTAACAGTCAGCTATCAGGTGCCAGAATCCAACACATAACACACCCAGTCAGGTCACTCCACAACAATTAAAAGTATCACTCTGTCATTGTCCTTGTGGGTGTGAATGACCTGAGATGCACCTCCAAGGACTACACGAAAAGAGACATGGTGGAGCTCTCAGATTATGTGGGCCAGGCAGGCATGACAGTAACCCTGAGCAGCATACTACTGTCACTCATAATGATATGCAGTACAAACAACAAATGATTGACTTCAACAATTGGCTTAAGGGACTGGTGTCATTCTCAGGGGATCCAGTATCTGTCTGCTTGGGATGACATGACTGACATACTGTGATGGCTTGCCAGAGATGGCCTGCATCTGTCACCCCTGGGTGTCCAGGTACTGGCTAAGTGTTGGTGTTCCAAATCAAATGACCACCATAACAGCTATAAATAAATGCAATCTGAGGCCATGCTGCTCAACACTAGACATCTAAATCTTTAGATGCAGTCACTCGAAGCACTCCTCAAAATGGAGAACATTGACATTTGTGCTGTAACAGAGACCTGGTTTACAACAGCAGACAGCACCCCTGCATTACCAGGCTATAACTCATTCCATACCTGTCAGCCCAAACATGGACTACAGCTCCAAAGGCAGTGGTGTCTCCATATTCTTAAAGGATATGCACACCTCCAGACTAGTATCCCAGCATAATGCATCTGAGATACTTGAGGTACAACTGACATTGGGTAATAGCGCAATCTAGGTCATTGCCTGCTATAGGTCCCCATCCATGTCCCTAGACTCTCAATCCACATTCCTCAACACCCTGGAATCTATTAAGGTCCAACCCAACACTTGCATACTAGGAGACTTCAATGGTTCCCTATTAGAAGACCGAAGATGCATTCTTTCAAATGCTTCTTGGTTGAACTCAAAAGCCTGAAATGGCAAAATATTGAAGCAGCTTTTAAGCTAATTCTTTCCCTAGGAAGGAATTCACTTGGCCGCCTCATTACTTTGCCTTTTTTGGCACTGTAGTGCGGTCTCGGAGTTGGTATATTTAAGCAGGGGTGTGTAGGGGCACAGCCCCCCACATCGGGGTGTGTGGGGGATAAGCCCCCACTTAATGTAATGTTTAAAGTATTTTATTTATTTATTTATTTTTGTTGGAACAGTGATTTTTTTTTCCCTAGGAAAAAAAATCGCTATTCTGACAGGACAAAATTGTTCTGACAGGTCAAAATTGTAAGCTTTCATTTACATAGGGTTGATTAATCACCGTTTGCTTTTTTAAGCATTCGGTGATCTAATATAGACCCGACTTCAACTACCCCTCCATCAACTGGGAAAGATACTCAAGCACCAATACACTGGCCAAACGCTTCCTGGAATTCATCAGTTCCAATGACCTGGACCAGCTCATTCTGGCCCCCAGTAGAGGGAGCAACATCCTTGACCTGTGTTGATTACTAACATATGGGACCATTGCTTGACAGTAGTAGTCAATCCCTACCTGGTCAGATCCAACCATAAAATAATCACCATGGAAATCCACATCTAACCCACACCTTCCGCAAAGGTAACCACCTTGAGAAACTTCTCCAAAGCTGACTCTGGACTTCTAAAAACAGAGGTGGCTAACTTCACAGCACCCATGCCATTGGAAAATAGCTGCATGACTGCCGAATCATACACAAATGCATTGTACAAACATATACATAAATGCATGGAATTACCCATATCCAACAGAACCATGACGCTCTCCTCCAAACACTGGAGGCCAATCTAGTGGTCTTCTGCCATTAATAACCTGTACAACAGAAGGAAGAAACTGTTGCAGAAAAAGGTGGAGTCCCAGGAGTGGTAAAACTTCTTTATTAGCCTCAACAAAACTTGAGATCCCTCATGAAATCAACTAAAGCCAGCTATGATGGCAGAATTGCAGCAGACACTGGCAACAATCGCAAAGCCTTTGATAGTTATATCAAGAACCTCCATGGCAATACCCAGAAGTGCTCTGAGTTACTGCATAATGCTACCTCCTATACTGAGCCAACAGATATTGACAACATTCTTGCCAACACATTCAGTGCCAGCTTTATCCCTCTCCCCCCCAAGGGAACAATCAGAATGCCAGAAGAATGCCAGGCGCCCAGGATTACTGCAGCCCAGATTAGCCCAGCATTGTTTACAGGCAAGAATACTGCTTCAAAAATACAAGAAAGTCCCAAAAGTATGAAAATATGGCAGAAAGGCCAGTAAAAATATAAAAATCACCAGCTTGCACTTTATTAACAAGAATGTCTCAAGTCTGTAGTGCTTCGGCAAGAAATGCCTTCTAGGAGTACATCAGTAAGGAAAAAAATAGTGCCATTTTATACAAACATTAACTATCAATTATAAAACACTTAACTAATTAATTAATATCTAAAACATTAAACAGTATTTCTATTATACTTAGAAAACAATTATATGAAAATATTCCATAAACATTCAGTATTAAGTCTACAAGGACTTAAAGTATTATATTTTAAAATATAAATACTTTCTTTATATAACAAATGATGTTTATTCTTAAACTCAGAGTTTCCAACACCCAAATTAACTTTTTCTAGGATGCTGGCTTGCAGAGAGTCTGGATAGGACTAGCAACCTTTTCCATTTTAATGTCTCTAATGTGCTCCTGCAGTCTCAGTTTAAAATTTCTCTTAGTTTCACCAATATAAAAGAGACTACAGGAGCATCTAAGAACATAAATAACATTAGATGTTACACAAGTAAAATGTCCTTTGAGACTAAAGGGAACACCATTGATATAACTAAAAAAATTAACAACATATTTGCATGCTGAGCATCTAGTACAACCACTAGCGCCCAGTATACCTAAGGTGCTGCATAACTTATCCACTGGCTTAACAAATTTATTGTGTACAATAATGTCCTGTATGTTCCTGCCTCTAGTGTACAAAAAGATAGGAAATCTGCATAATGTATCACAAAATACTTTAACTTTAAATACAAATGACCAAAAATGCTTATCTTAACTTGTTCATGAGAAAAAAAAACATAAAAAATAATTAAATACAGCTGCCTAACTTCTAACTTATCTTGTCTAGTATTACTGCCAGTATATCCTCTGTAGTGTTTCATAACAGAGGTACTGGCTGCTGACAAATTATTTTGTACCAAAAAATTATTTTTTTACTTTAACCAGTGCCTTCTGGATATCTTTCATGAAATAACCCCTTCTCAAGAACATATTTATAGAAGTACACATTTCATTGTGTAGTTCCTTTTCATCAGTACATAGTCTGTAGACTCTCAGTAACTCTCCATAGGGTAAAGAATCCAGCAGATGAGATGGATGGCAACTGATTCGATGTAAAAAATGATTACTGATTTCAAACTTTAGATGAATTTTAGTTTTAATTTTCCCCCACTACACCTGTTAAATCTATATCCAGAAAACTTATAGTATGACCCTATTGAAGTCCATCAAATTTTATTTGAAACCTGTTTACATCCAAATCTTTAACAAAGGCAGATAAATTAGTCATCCCACCCTTACACAAAAATACTAAATCATCTATAAATCTATAATAGGATCGATGGGAGCCCACTGAACACTGTAGGTATTATAAGAGATCTGGGGAAACAGGTCGACAGCAACCTCTCCTTCAACCACCACATTGCCACTGTGGTCAGGATGTCCTTCTATGTGGCACATCTCATTACCAAGGGTTTTACATCCAGGAAGAAAGAGGTCATCATCTCTGTGTACTCTTCCCTCATTAGACCAATCATCAAGTATAATGGCCCATTTGGCATGTACCTTACTAGACACGTGCAACAGCTGGAGAGGCCACAGAAGTACCTCACAAAGAGAATCCTAGGCATTAAACACATGTCCTGCACAGACAGACTCAAAAGACTCCAGCTATTCTCTGTCTCATATCACCTACTTAGAGGCGATCTCTGCTTGACTTACAAAGCCATGTCTGACCCATCTCTTTTAGAAATGCTACATCTAAAGACATTCCAATCCCTCCGCACCACACGCAGAGACCTTGACCTCATTACCACAATCAACACAACATGCTGGAGAGACAGGATCCTGACCCAGTGACTGCACATGCCCTGGAATAGACTTCCCATACATGTCAAGCAAAGCACCTAGCTGACCCTGTTCCAGAGAAATCTTGATGAGTGGATGGGTAATAGAAAGTTCACCCCAGGGATCACTCCAGTGGCTCTACTTGATAGAGGCACTGGGAACTAATGTTGGATGGTACAATGGCAGGGCACTTCTATGGGCTAGGCTTGTAAAGGCTCCAGGGCCATTAGCCTAGTACACACATATGAACCTATAAGGGGAATGACATCAGCATGACTGATAAAGTAGGCCAGTGGGTGGGAAACATGTCAAGATACTTCTTCCTACAAACATACACACACTTACACATTTGCCAGATCTGAGAGTAGAACCCCTACCTATCTAGTTATTTGTACTACAGTGTTACACCATTATCGCTAGTGCTACAGAGCTTACTGAGTCAACAATTGTCCAAAGGTGCTGATAAGGGGAATGACAGCAGCAGGACTGATAAAGTAGGGCAGTGGGGTGGAAACCTATCAAAATACTTTTTTCTACAAACATACACATTTACACATGCACTTATAGACCCACACACACATTTCTCGGATCTGAGGATAGAACCCCTGCCTATCTGGTTATTTGTACTATAGTGTTACGCAGTTATCGCACATGCTACAGATCTTACTGGGATGACAACTGGACAAAAATGCTGATAAAGGGAATGACATCAAATGAATGATAACGTAGGGCAATGGGTGGGAGACTTATCAAAATACTTCTTCTTACAAACATACACATACACCCATTTGCCAGATCTGAGATTAGAACCCCTGTCTAGCTAGTGATTTGTACTATAATGTTACACAGTTATCACATGCACTACTGAGCCTATTGGGCTGATAACTGGCCAAAGGTGCAAATAAGGGGAATGACATCAGCAGGACTGATAAAGTGGGGCACTGGGAAGTGATGTGGGTGGGAATGGCCTAAACTGTTTTACCCACAAACAAACATACACTCCCTCACTCTCGCATACACAACTGTCATACACACACACACACACACACACACACACACACACACACACACACACACACACACACACACACACACACACACACACACACAGAGGCAGGTGATGTGATATAATAAACCCAACCTCAGTACTGTTACACAATGGGGCTCACCTTTTATACTGGCACATGCAACTGTTTACAACTGGAATGCCACTGAACACAGCAGGACATTGCTGTATGCCATTCAGGGTATCTGTGTCTGTGAGTCACTCTGTCTGTGTCCCTCTGTCTCTCTCTCTCTATCACTGTTTGTTTCTCAGTTCTCCACATCTGTGTGTATGCCTGACATATGTTATCTGTTGTCCATATATATGTATGTCTATCTCACGCAACTGATGCAGATATATCACATATGGGCCACCTACTGCTAGCTGAGGATAATCCTGTCTGATGTGTGTGTGTGTGGGGCAGCTGAGGTGTACATATCTGTCTATATGCACAGACATATATGCACAATACATTCATATAGTCCGATGTGGGTTCCAACATGTCTTGTGATTCTTTAAGTGTAGGATCATGCCCAGTGTGACCTTCTATAGTTAGAGTGGGACTCCATTCCAGAGATAAGTGTACTCCAGTCTAGAGTTTTGTGTGCTACAGCCATACCTCTCAGGAGTACACAGGACTTTCCTCAGGGTACTTGTTTTGTTTAGCAGACATTTTCTGACCTATCTGTAGTCTGACACTGCTCAGGTCATCACAGTGCTTTACCAGAGGAATACTAGTTGTATGATGCATAGACCAATATTATGAGGGCAGCTATGTACATTCTTGCCCAACATGGCCATTTGTGAGTGTGGCTACAGCAGTTTAGTAATGACATGGCTGTGTAAACAGTCTAGCAACCTGGTGATATACTGGCTGGGGATCTTCTGCTTGTGTGGTATCTCTCTTACCTGAGATGTCATATCCTTGTGTGGGCATACCTCTCACCTGTACATTTTTTGGCAGGTTGTCCAGGTGTTTGGCTAGAGGTTTCATCCTTTCTACATAAACATGTGTTTTTATGGCAAGTTAGCTACATATAGGTTCATAGGTTGGTACTAGGTTATTGGCCCTGGGGGCTATACAAGCCTAGCCATAACAATTCCCTCGATATTTCTTCCCACAATATTTACTTCCCTGGACCCCTGTCTAGCAGGGTGACTGATATGATCCCCGGGGTGAATTTCCTATCTCCCATCCAATCATCAAGGTTCCTTTTGAAGAGGGCCAAGGAGGCGCTCTGCTTGACATGTATGGGCAGTCTATTCCAGAGTATGGGGAGTCTGTGGGTCAGGAACCTATCCCTCCAGCATGTTTTGTTCATTGTGATGACAAGGTTTAGATCCCTGGAGCATGTGGCTCTGAGGGATTGGGATTTATTTAAGTGGAGCATGTCCAACAGCTCAGGGTTTGACAAGGCCTTGCATGTTAAGCAGAGATCACCTCTGAGTAGACGATATGCCACAGAGTATAGCTGGAGTTTTTTTAGCCGGTCAGCATATGGCATCTGCTTTAGGTCTGTGATTCTTCTAGTGAGGTATTTCTGTGGCTTTTCCAGCTGTTGCAGATGTCTTGTGAGATACATACCAAATGGGGCGTTATACTCTATAATGGGTCTAATGAGGGATGAGTACAGTGGGACAATGACCTCCTTTTTTCTGGATAAAAAGTCCTTAGTCATGAGGTGTGCCAGATAGAAGGATTTCATGACTGTTGTGGTGATATGGTTATCTAAGGTGAGACCACTGTCCACCTGTGTCCCTAAGTCTCTCATCACACTTTCGATGTTTAGTGTACTGCCACCTATGTGGTAATTCATGGGTACATGTTTTTTTCCAAAGGGGATAACTATAAATTTCCTGGCATTAAGCTTGAGCCCATGGCTCTGGCACCAGGCATCTGTTTCTGTAAGGCCCTTTTGTAGAATATCCACATCTTTTGGGAATTCAATAATGGCTACCAGTTTGCAGTCATCTGCAAACTTTGTTAGCCAGTGTCCCTTAGTGTTGGCATGTACTTCAGAGAAGTAGATGCCAAACAAGAGTGGTCCCAGGACTGAACCCTGAGGTAGTCCACTTGTCACTTGTCTGGAGCTGGATTTGGAGTCAGCTACTTTTACAGTCTGGTTTCTGTCAGTAAGCCAGTTGGCAACCCATTGAGTGACATAGGGATTTATGCCCAGCTTAGTAAGTTTATCTATGATTACAGAGTGAGGGATGGTGTCGAAGGCCTTGGCAAAGTTCAGATAGGCTGTGTGGACTGCCTTACCCTCGTCCACAGCTCTGGAGACTGATTCGAAGAAGTCAATCAGGTTCAGGAGACAAGATTGGCCTACATGAACCCAAACTGGGTGGAGTCCAGTGTTTGAAGGTTACCAATGTCTTTGTTTATAAGTTCCATGATAATGCGTTCCATGCCCTTGCAAATCAGGCTCATAAGACTGATGGGACGGTAGTTCCCTGGATCCATGGTGGATCCCCCTTTGTGGAGTGGGATAACTGAAGCTGTGCACCACTCAGTGAGCATGAAGCCTGAGGTGAGGCTATGATTAAACATGACACTTAGGTGAGGTGCCAATTCATTTTGTAGTTCATGTAGTGCACAGCCTGGGATGTCATCTGGTCCCATGGATGCTGTACTCTTAACTTTGGAAAGTGCAGTTTCTACCTGTGCGGCCATGATTACCAGAATTTGGCAATCTGTTGGTATTGAGATGGGCCCTTTAGGGGGTGAGAGGGGGGTGAAGTTGGCACTAAATCGATCTGCCAGGATATTGGCAATATCCTTAGGATCAGTATATTTAATGCCATTCTGTTGTAGCTTAGAGCAGATCTGAGCATTGCCATTTAGATTCTTGACATAACTATAGAATGCAATGCCATGTGGTTGTCTTTGGAATCTTTGGCAATTTTATTTTCATAACTAGTTTTTGAGGATTTTATGAGGGATCTCAGCTTCTTACTGAGGCTGGTGAGGGAATTTTTTGCAAACTGGGATTTTCCTATTTTCTGCAACAGTTTCTTCCTTCTGTTGTATAGTTTGTTTATAGCAGGGGACCACCAGATTGGCTTCCTTTTTTTGGAGGAGAGCATCTTGGTTCTATTTGGGATGGCATGATTTATGCATAAGTGGATGTGCTCATACAGTGCCTTAGTGTAGGATTCAGCAGTCGAACTTTCAGATCCCGTCTGCATGGGTGTCATGAAGTCTGTCACTTCTGACTTTAGTAGCATGAAGTTGGCTTTGGAGAAGTTTTTTACGGAGGTTTCCTTGCTGGGGGGGGGGGGTGGGATGTGGATGTCAAGGGTGATTTGCTTATGGTCAGATCTGACCAATGAGGGGGTGACCACTGGTGTGGAGCATCTATTTCCCATGTTGGTAATGACCAGGTTTAGGATATTGGAGCCCCTGGTTGGACAATGGATAAGTTGGTCCAGGGCATTGGAATTTATGAATTCCAAGAACCGTTGGGAAAAGGTGTTGGTACCCGAGTAGTTTTCCCAGTTAATGGCAGGGTAGTTGAAATCACCCAGTATTAGGGTGTTTGGTTGTATCTTAATATTTTCCAGTATGTTTAGAAAGGTGTAGTGAGAATCTTGGGGCATGGTGGGGGATCTGTAGCAAGCTACAATTTGGATTGCAGTCTTACCTAGTGTTAGTTGCACCTGGAGAATTTCAGATGCATTGTGTTGGGCAACTAGCCTGGAGGTGTGAATATCCTTGGTGAATATTGACACTCCTCCACCTTTAGTGTTTCGGTCTTGGTTTTGTGGCCAAAAAGTGCGGTAAGAGTTGTAGCCTGGTATTGAAGGGGTGCTTTCTGGAGACTTGAACCAGGTCTCAGTTACTGCAGAGATACCAATGTTCTCCATTTTTAGGAGTGCCTCGAGAGAGTGCATTTTGAGGTTTAGACTTCTAGCATTGAGTAGCATTACCTTCAGATTTTGCATGCTTGTATCTGTTACGGTGGTGGTTTTGTCCTTTAAACCTTGACTAAAAAAGGCACTATAGGGTTGGCAAGAGCTTTAGCCAGTAACCTGAATCCCAGGGGTGACAGGTGCAGACCATCTCTAGCAAAGCATCGTGGCTTGTCGATCATGTCTTCCCAGGCAGACAGACAGATACTGGATCCCCTTTGTATGACACCAGAAGCTTAGCCAATTGTTGAAGTCAATCATTTTGTCCTTATACTGTGGTATCATTCTGGGCGAAGGCAGGATGCTACTCAGGGCTAGGGTTATACCTGCTTGGGCCACATGATCCAAGAGGTCTTCCATGTCTCTTTTCATGTAGTTCAGGGAGGTACGTCTTAAGTCATTCACTCCAACATGGACAATAACAGTCGTATTTGTACTTGTTGTGGGAGTGACTTGAGTACATACGTTATGTGGTGGACCCTGGCACCCGACAGGCAGCTGAATGTAATTTTCTCCTTGTTCAGCCTGGTGAGTGGGACATCAGTGTGCCCGACTATAGAGTCACCTATGACTAAAGAGTTGGGTACATTGTCTTGCCTTAGGGGCTGTTGTTGGGTGGCACACCGGTGTTGTGAGCTATGTGTCACTTTTGTTGTGACTGTGCTTGTTTTGCATTTCAGCTTCGGAGGTCCTTGCTGCTTGGGCAGGTTAATGTTAAGGGCCTCCGCATATGTGGGTTTAGTGTTGCTATGTGTGGGTGTTGATGGTGTGGGTTTTGAAGGGCTATGAGTTGCTTGAGGTGTAGTGCAGGTGTTAACCTTCTCTACTTGACTGTCTAGCACAATCTTGGCTGGAGAGAGCTTTGCTTCCAGTTTAGCTATGTAAGTGCATCTCTCGCAGGTTGTAGTGTTGGGTGGTAGGAGGAGAGGGCTGTCTGTGTACATGAGGCAGTTGCTGCATTGCCCCAGTATGCCCAGATTCACCAGGTGGACAGGAGAAATCACTGGAAGCTGACCCTTGGACATGCCTGTTTAGGTGTTTTTTTTGTAAAGTACAAGAGCTCTTTTCCCTTACCTTTTCAAGGTACTTTGCAATTATAGGCTGTTTAGTGCCTACGAATCATTTCTCCTTATTGACAAGGAGAGTTGAGTGCTTGTATCAGTTTCAGACTTCCTAGTGCTTTCCAGCAAGTTCTAGAGCAAGTGCTAGTCACAGGCGTTCAGATTTTAGTTCTACTACTGAGAAACCAGCTAGTTCTAAGGGGATTTTGAAGAGCAGACTTTCTGGCACCGGGAATAGTTTAACTGTAGCCCCACGGTGCTGCACGATGCAAAAAATGCGCAAACACACGTGGTTTTAAGCCAGAAAGTTAAAAGGGATAGAAATCAGCCCAAAAAAGGCTAATAAAATTACAATTTCAGAGCCACTCCTCTAGTGTTAGATAGGCAGTACAATGCTCACCATTCCCACTGGTAAGCAATAGGACTTCCCTCTACCACAACAAGGTCTGGATAGCTCTGAACACAAAACATAAAGTCCTGAGACAAGCAAAGCCCGGGATCTGGACTATACTGGCTAGGAAAGGTGGGAAACAAGCAAGCAAGATAGTATTTTTTTTTTTGGTTAAAACAGGCTAAACAATGCAATAATACAGTAAATATATCAGAAGAATGCAAAGTACCTGTAATCACAGCTGCACAGGTAAAAAACACACTCTCCAAAGCCAAGAACACAGCATCCATGGGACCTGACAACATCCCAGGCTGTGTTCTACATGAACTACAGAACAAACTGGCACCCCATCTAAGTACCATGTTCAATCATAGCCTCACCTCAGGCTTTGTGCCCACTGAATGGCGCACAGCAATGGTTATCCCACTCCACAAAGGGAGAGCCACCACGGACCCCGGGAACTACCACCCCATTAGCCTGACGAGCCTGGTCTGCAAGGCTATGGAGCGTATCATCATGGAACTTATAAACAATGACATTGGTAATCTCCAAACTCTGGACCCTACCCAGTTCGGGTTTGTAAAAGGCAGATCATGTCTCCTAAACCTGATAACTTCTTTGAAGCAGTCACCAAAGCTGTAGATGAGGGTAAGGTGGTACACACAGCCTATCTAGATCTTGCCAAGGCTTTTGACACCATCCCCAACTCTGGAATTATAGACAAACTCACTAAACTAGGTATAAATCCCTATGTTACAAGATGGGTTGCCAACTGGCTCACTGACCAAACCCACACTGTGAAAGTAGCAGACTCTAAATCCAACTTCAGACCAGTTACAAGTGGAGTACCACAGGGTTCAGTCCAAGGTCCTCTCCTGTTTGGTATCTACTTCTCTGAAGTCCAGGCTAACACAGAAGGTCTTTGGGTAACAAAGTTCACAGATGACAGCAAACTAGGAGCCATAATCAAATCTCCTAACGATGTGGACACCCTACAAAAGGGCCTCACTGAGACAGATGCATGATGTCAAAGCCATGGCCTCAAGCTCAATGCCAAAAAGTGCATTGTCATCCCTTTTGGTAAAAACTCTGTACCCATGAACTACCACATAAGTGGTAGTCTACTTAACACCAAAAGTGTGATAAGAGACCTTGGGACACAGGTGGACAGTAGTCTCTCCTTTGATAATCACATCACCATAGTAGTTAGGAAATCCTTCTACGTGGCACACCTCATCACAAAAGGTTTCTCATCCAGGAAAAAAGAGGTCATTGTTCCCCTCTACTCATCATTCATTAGACCCATTATAGAGTACAACGACCCTTTTGGTATGTACCTCACAAGACATCTACAACAACAAGACAGGCCACAGAAATACCTCACAAAGAGGATTCCCGGCCTCAAACAGATGCCCTATGCAGACCGTCTCAAAAAACTCCAGCTTTACTTTGTTGCATATCGCCTACTCAGAGGCGATCTCTGCCTAACATACAAAGCTGCTGGACATGCTCCACGTAAAGAAATCCCAATCCCTCTGAGCTACACGCTCTAGGGACCTAAACCTTGTCACCACAATAAACAGAACATGCTGGAGGGATAGATTCCTATCTCAGAGACTTCCCATACTCTGGAACAAACTGCCTATCTATATCAAACAAAGCTCCTCATTAGCACTCTTCAAGAAAAATCTTGATTGGATGAGAGATAGGAAATTCACCCCGGGGATCACTTCTGTGGCTCTGCTTGACACGGGCACAGGAAAATAATTTTCTTGGGTGGCAAAAGCCAGGGTACCATTTGGCTAGGCTTACATAGGCCCTAGGGCCAATAGCCTAGTACCTACCTATGAATCTATAAATAAACACAGAAAAGGCTAACACACAAGTGTGTAGTCCTAAACAGTAAATGCAATTAAAACTCTACAAAATTAGCAATTTAAAACTTTTTAAATGAAGCAAGGCAAGTGCACAACTGAAAAATTATTTAAGAGGCAGTAATACAGTAGAATAGATAGCTAGTCTACATCTACAGAGAAGCCTATATATACAGGAAAGCAGCTAAAACACACAAACAATTCAGATGCAGTGCAACCTAGAGCACTTGAGTTGTAGCAATATTAAGGCAAATACAATTATAATAAATGCACTAAAATATACTGTATATTTCCAAAATGCTTAAGAAGCACAGTCAGAATACAAGGAGATTCAGGCAATTTTTTTTTTTTTTTTTTTTTTTTTTTTTTTAAGAAAGGGTGAAAAGAGTAACAGAAGGCCTTCTCATATGTTCTCTCTGTATTAGGTAGAATGAGCTAATGACACTAGACTGGGAGGAGTGTCCCAGATCAAATTTACAGTAGGGGCGGGCAACTGCAAAGCCACCAAGTATAACAACAAGACACCAACAGGGAGGGAGGGTAGGGACCAATACTAAAGCTATTAGCCTACACTCTTTAGACAGTAAGCACTACAGAGATCTTTATGACAGCAGTGAGCCATAAAATGAAAGTTTTTAAACAGATAAATGAGCAAAAAGACTTTACAGAATGCTTTTAACTGCAAACAAATCAGTTACCCGTGCAGATTAGTTAATAGCAATAAAATACAGTAAAATGTATGCAGCAGGCAATAAAAAGTGCTATATATAAATTGCTAGAAGCAATACTCAGTATAAATAAGCCAAAAAAACAGGATACTTATATATCTCAGATCAGAGTTGTAGTCAACGCCCCTCCTTCACGCTGCTCAGTGTGTATAGACAGAAATCCTCTCAAAGTTGGGGCTTAAATGAAGAGTGATGTTACAAAATAATGACAGACATTACTGTTTCAGACTACATAGCCTTCAGACAATTGCCGCTACTGCAAACCCCTCACCCTACCAACTTTTTCAGTATGTAAGGGTGATATTTACAACACATGCCTATCATTGTGCCTTTGTTCCACTTTTATTTCTGCCCTTGTCCAGACATCTTGCTGTCAGAGGTTGGGAGTTATAGGTGTGGGTACAGAGTGCATTCAACTGTACAGGCATGTCCATTATATGTAAAAGCAAACAAAAGAAAAAAGGAATATTGAGAATAGCTACTGGCAACAGTACAAAAAAACACTTTTATTCACAAAAGCCTTGGCATCTCAGCTACACATCCTTCAAGATGTCACTAATATGTGTAGTATATTCCACATAGCACTGTGACTTCCAGGTATGTCAGTGGCAGAGCAGTGGGTGTTACTGACATACATAACAGTTAGCACTGCAGTTATCTGCTCATGGCCCTGTCAAAGGCAGCACTGTACCTAGGGCACTACAAGACGACTGCCAGGAGAACGTGCTGGCCAGATCCAGACAGTATTAACCACACATACACATAGCTCATTGACCCCTGCATATTGTGGACAGGCAACATTTTTTCATGTGTATTGGTACAGCCCTGCCAATGTGTGCTATGCTGCTATTTCCCCTGCAAACATACGTTACTGCATTTATCAACTGTACACATTTGTACAGACTGTGCTGATATTTGCTTTACATTTTGGTTCCACTTACCATACTATTGTGTCCTGTCTTGGGGACTAGAGTCATATCAGTAAAGAGCACAGGTCAGATTGTACTGGCATACATTTGAGTTTCAGACATCTTACCTTCATAGCCTTACTACAACTGTGGGTCCTGCTGTGCTATCACTGTGTGAGTCTGTAGGGGGGGTAATTCAACATTGCCACCATTTGTTTGCCTTTACCAAACATTTTGTTGTGGTTTTCTACAGCTGACTTGCTGTGTAGGTGTGAGGAGTGGTTATGGGACCCCCACACTGACATCCATGCCTGTGGCCTATGACCCCCAGTTAGTTGTTCCACACATATATTGCAGAGGGATTTGCTACCTTGGATACTACTGCATACTGTGTGGTGGCCAGTTTTGGCCAGACATTTCCTGGTGTCACACATAGCTGTCAGTTGTGTGATGCTATCCCAGTACCCCACACCATTACCACAGATATGCTAGAAAAACATACTAATCCATTAATTTATTGTTAAGAAGACTGACTTACCTTGTACTTGTGGCATTTGTGTGGACAGTGCTTGGGGGCCGCCTAAGTTGGATGCGCACAGTACACTGCATATACATGGTAAGTTACAACTAATGTGATGTGTGTGTCATCCATTTTACTGTGTGTGTGCAAGTCAGAGAGAGGTGTCAGTCCCTGGGTCCCTACAGTGTCAGTGTTTTTGCTATGCATTGCCTCTTTGCCAAGGCCTGAGCATACTGGGCACACCTCCATCTGCCTACAGGAGCAGGCTCAGGGGCTTCCTCCTCTGAGTCCCTCTGTGCCTGTGGGGACCTTGACAATGGTGGTAGGCTGTGTGGCCCTTCCCCGTGCTGTTCCTGCTGCAGCTGTTTCCACAGGATCATATTGTGCAGCATGGCACATACTATGAACATGTGTGCACATGTGGCTGGAGAGTGCTGCAAGGCTCCACCAGATATGTCAAGGCAGCAGAACCATGACTTGAACATCCCAAACACATGCTCTATAATGATCCTGGTTTGTGTGTGTGCCTCATTATGGGTTTTTTTCTGTGGATGCGTGTGCATTTCTGATGGGTGTCATCATCCACGGCTTCAGTGTATAGCCAGCATCTCCCACCAGATGGCCATATGGGATGCCCCCACTGGCAAATGCCTGGTACAGCTGTGATGAATGCCAGATGTGGGAGTCGTGATAATTTCCAGGGCTGCCAGCACACACATTCATGATAATGCCCTGGGCATTGCACATGACCTGACAGTTGGTGTAGGGGGAATCTCTTGTGGTTTATGTAGACCCTACCCTGTTCATTGGGATGGTACTTTGATGTGGATGTGGATGTGCATGTGCGTGCAGTCTATGGCACCCAGTAGCTCCAGGTATTCTGCTACATGGTGGAAGAGACGCATATTGCTGGTCCTCTCCGCGCGGGTGTTGGGGAAGTAAATGTGCTCACTGGCATGTGTTAGCATGGCATCCAGGAACTGGTGTAGTACCCCAGATGTAGATGCCTGTGAGACCCCCATGATGTCCTGAGTAGGTCTTTGGAAAGTACCTGAAGCTAGAATTCTTAAGGCTACACATACCTTGGTATCCACTGGGATGGGTTCCCCTCTGTTGGTTCTAGGTCTGAGCTGAGGCCACCACTGCTCGGTGAGTTGCTGAAGTATGTCTCTGTCCACCCTGTAGCACTCTACTATCTCCAGATCATGTAGCCCCTGGTAAGTTACCCTGGGTCTGAACACTCTTCTCCTCCTCCTCCTGAGTCTGGGGTGGTTGTCAGCATTATCCTACTCTCCACCCTCAGCCTCTGGCACATACTGATGGATCAAAGCAATGGCAGCCCCTAACATTTTTCCAGTTAAAATTTCCCCACATGTGTACACCAATGGTGCAGAGTTTGTGGGAAAAAACAGTCTGTAAAGTGTTTCCATATTTTATACTGTTGTGCTGCAGATGCTGCCTGCATGATTGGCTGACTATGATGCATTCCACCTGCCAGCTATGTTATTTGTACTTGATTGCTTTAATTCTATTTTCCTTTTTTTCTTTTCCCCCCTTCCCATTTCCTCCTCTTTTAAGCCCTGAGGTGCACTGCACAAACCTGGTGCTCAAATGTAAACAGTCCTGCTATTTCTGTTTTTTTTTTTTTTTAGACCTGGTGCATGCTGTGCAAACCCATTTAGCTAATGTAAACAGGAAGAAATGGCCCTCCCCTGGGCATGAACATGCTCCTCATTTCATGGAATAAGTCAGTACAGCCTCAGACACGCCCCCTTGCTTAGCTGTGCTTAGCTAAGCTTATCTCTGCACCATAGGGCTCCAATGTGCTTACAACATGCCTGACACACCCCCTTTTCATGTCTGTTGCTCCTCCTAGTTACACTATCATGCAAGAGCACCTACACAGTTAGGTGCAGTTAGGGACTTAGAAGATTTTTTCTGATTCAGTACATTTTTCCTCATCTGCATACCCCACTGCCTTAGTCCATAGTTACTGTACTAACACGGAGCCTTTCCCCTTGACAACCAGTGTTCCCTGGTATTGTTTTGATTCTTCATGCCATAGAATATAATTGCAAAATGCAGATTTCCCATAAAATTGAGTTTTCACATTTTTTTTTTTATATTTGGCATGAACCCGTTTGCACGCTGCTGCCCTATGGTTAAATGGGTGAGATCGGCCAAAAAAAAAAAATAACACTGATTTTTATAAAAAAGAATCAGTTTTCCATGCCAATGGCCACATATTTGGCCATTGGCATGCCTAAACACTATAATACATGCTTTTTTGTTTGCTGTCATGCCTCCATTTTGTTATTTGCAGAAATGTATTCAGTTAGTAACCGGATGCATTTCTGCAAATAATACTGTTTTTGCTCGGATACCGGGCTGCTTGGTGAATCGCTAATTCACCTCATTTGCATGGTTTTCACCAATAAATCTGGTAATTAGTATTCTGCAGTCGTATCCGTACAAGAACAGTGTAGGCATGCCTGTGCTTGTCAGATCAGCTGTTTGCTGGATCTCTCAGTGGCCATATTCCGTGCAGGAACGACTACACTGTTCCTGCATGGAATTTTTGGCTTAATGAATCCCAGTGGATATGAAACAGAGTAAAGGGATAGGGTCTTTAGCCGGTCTGCATAAGAAATATGTGTTACGGTTTGTATTTGTAGCGAGAAACCACTTGGTGTAATTGCCTGGTTACATATATGCAGATGGGAGTATTGTACTTGATTACCGGCCAAGTACAATGGCACTATGACTTTCTTTGATCTCAATGCCATGTCTTTACTTATAAATTCAGCTACACAGAAGGATTTCCTCACTACCACAGCTACCTGGTGGTCAAAGTTTAGGTTGTTGTCTATCTGTGTTCCTAGGTCTCTCATCACTGGGTGTCCATTTAAGGGTGTGCTATCAATATTATAATTTGCAGAGATATCTGATTTACTGAAGGGTATGATTACACATTTTTTAGAATTTAATCTCAGACCATAGTTTTGGCACCAGTTGTTTGTCATTTTTAGGTCTGTTTGTAGGATGTCAACATCATTTGGAGATTCAGTGATTACTCCCAGCTTACAGTCATCGGAGAACTTGATGAGCCAGAGGCCCCCAGCATTGGCCTTCACTTCAGAAAAGTATATGCTAAACAGGAGGGTCCTAACACTGAGCCCTATGTGACACTGCTAGTAATAGGTTTCTTATCAGAACTGGAATCACCTATCCGGACAACATATGCCCTGTCAGTGAGCCAGTTTGCTATCCATCTCACGATGTAGGGTTTTATGTCTAGCTCAGCAAGTTTATCTATGATTCCAAAGTGGGGGATTGTGTCAAAAGCTTTGGCCAAGTCTAGATATGCTGTGTGTACAGTTTTCCCTTCATCCATGGCCCTGGTGACTTTCTTGAAGTCCACCAGATTGAACAAGCAAGACCTCCCTCCTGACAAAGCCAAATTGGATTGGGTCCAGTTTTTGGAGATTTCCTATGTCATTATTGATCAGGTCCATGATAATTCTCTCCATAGCCTTGCAGATAAGACTGGTCAAGCTTATGGGTCTATAGTTCCCTGGGTCAGTTGATGGGCCCCCCTTGTGCAGAGGGATGACTGTTGCAGTCCTCCATTCCTCTGGGACAAAGTCCATCTGGAGGCTGTGCTTAATTCTGTTTTAAGCTATTTACGAAGCATCCTGAAATGTTGTCAGGACCCATGAAGACTGTGTTTTTCACTTTAGCAAGAGCAGTAAGGACCTGTTCCATCATAATGACAGGTAGGATGATGGTTGCGGGTATTTCTTTGGATGTGGTACATAAGATGTGATGGGGAGTAGAAGTCTGAACTGAACTTGACAGCCAGCAGGTTTGCTATAGTTTCAGGCTGAGTGTAAATGTTCCCATTCATGATTAAGTCAGCACATTGCTGAGCATTTCCCCTGAGGTTACAAGCATGTTTAAAAAAAATTATGGTTATTTTTTACTTGGAAGGCTATCTTAGCTTTATAGTTTGCTTTGGTAGATTTGACCAGCTCTCTAATTTTGTTTGTTTAGACTGGTGTATGTCTTTTTGCACTATTTTATCTGCTCCTTCTTGGCTTTGGAGAGGACTTTTTTCCTTTTGTTGAATAGCCTACTTATGCTAGGGGCCCATCAGGGTGGTTTATTTTTACCAGTAGTCATAGGTTTGACTCAGACAGGTACTGCCTCTTCTATGCAGCTATGAATGTGGTTGTACAGTGCTTTTATGTACAGCTCCAAGTAGGCCTCAGTGTCATCTGGACTCTGAGGGGATTTAAAGTTTAATAAGATATCACTTAGTTTGAGGTAACTGGCCTTAGCAAAGTTCTTAACAGGATTAGAGTTTCCTTTAATACTAAAGGAAATCACTTTGTGGTCAGTTCTTACCAGGGAGAAGTTGATGCAGGCGAGGGAGCAGCATCCCCCATGTTCATGAGTACCATGTCTAGGATATTTGTACCTCTAGTTGGTGAGCTAACTAGTTGCTCCAGGCTGTTTGCATTGATGAAGTCCAAAAACCAATGAGAAAGTAAATTATGGGTCATATACGTCTCCCAGTATATGGAGAGGTAGTTGAAGTCAGCTATAAGTATGGTGTAAGGCTGAATGTTAAGAGATTTCAGTAGGCTTAGGTAGGAGGGGTGGTTTTCCAGACTCATGTTAGGGGATCTGTAGCTAACAAGGATATGATAGGGAGTCACACCTATGGTTAATCAGGCATGGAGCAACTCAAGTGAGTCGTGTTGTTGGACTAGTCTAGCAGTGTACACGTCCTTTATAAACACTGAGACACCTCCTCCCTTTGTTTTATCCCAAGCTGAGGGGGTTTATAATGAATGAAAGGGATAGATTCATAGGTTTATAGGTGTGTACTAGGCTAACGGCCCTGGAGCCTATATACGCCTAGCCCTGGCATCATGCTGCCCAAAGTTAGTTCCCAGTGCCCCTGTCAAGCAAGGCCACTGAAGTGATCCCCACGGTGAACTTCCTATTGCCCATCCACTCATCAAGATTTCTCTTAAAGAGGGCCAGTGAAGTGCTCTGCTTGATGTGAATGGGAAGTTTGTTCCAGAGTATGGGAAGTCTCTGGGTTAGGAACCTGTCCCTCCAGCATGTTTCGTTTATTGTGGTAATGAGGTTTAGGTTCCTGGAGTGTGTGGCACAGAGGGATTGGGATTTCTTTAGGTGCAGCATATCTAGCAGCTCTGGGTCAGACATGGCTTTGTAAGTCAAGCAGAGATCGCCTCTAGGTAGGCAATAAGAGACAAAGTATAGCTGCAGTTTTTTGTCTGTCCATATAGGGCATGTGTCTAAGGCCTAAGATCCTCTTAGTGAGGTATTTTTGTGGCCTTTCCAGTTGTTGTAGGTGTCTAGTGACGTACATACCAAATGGGGAATTGTATTCTATAATAGGTCTAATGAGGGATGAGTACAGAGGGATTATGACCTCTTTCTTCCTGGATGAGAAACCTTTTGTAATGATATGTGCCACATAGAAGGACTTTCTGACTACAGTGGCAATGTGGTTATCAAAGGAGAGATTGCTGTCAACCTGTGTCCCCAGGTCTCTTATCACACCTTCGGTGTTTAGTGGACTACCGCCTATGTGGTAGCTCATAGGAACTGAATTTTTCCCAAAGGGAATGACAATGCACTTTTTGGCATTGAGCTTAAGGCCATGGTTCTGGCATCAGTCATTGGTGTCAGTGAGGCCTTTTTGTAGAATGTCTACATCAGTTGGAGACTCAATAATGGCTCCCAGTTTGCAATCATCTGTGAACTTGATCAACCAGAGTCCCTTTGTGCTGGCTTGAACTTCAGAGAAGTAGATGCCAAACAGGAGAGGACCTAGGGCCGATCCCTGTGTGACACCACTTGTAACTGGTCAGTAGACAGATTTGGAGTCCACTACTTTCACAGTGTGGGTTCTATCAGTGAGCCAGTTAGCAACTTATCTTATGACATAGGGGTTTATACTTAGTTTAGTGAGTCTATCCATCTATGATTCCTGAGTGAGGGATGGTGTTGAAGGCCTTGGCAAGATCTAGGTAGGCTGTGTGAACTACCTTGCCCTCATCCACAGCTCTGGTGACAGACTTGAAGAAGTCTATCAGGTTGAGCAGACATGATCTACCTTTCACAAACCCAAACTGCATGGGGTCCAGAATTTGGAGATTCCCTATGTCCTTATTTATAAAGTCAATGATGATGCACTCCAAAGCCTTCCATATCAGACTTGTCAGACTAATGGGGCGGTAGCTCCCAGGGTCTGTAGTCACTCCCCCTTTGTGGAGTGGTAGGACCATAGCAGTGCACCATTTGGTAGCAACAAAGCCTGAAATGAGGCTGTGATTGAACAGGGTACTTAGATGTGGTGCCAGTTCACTGTGTAATTCATGTAGAACACAGCCAGGGATATTACCAGGACCCATGGAAGTTGTATTCTTGGCTTTGGACAGTGAAATTTTTACCTGTGTAGCTGTGATAATAGGGACTTGGCATGCCTCAGGTATTGTGATAGGCCCTTTAGGGGGTGAAAGGGGGATAAAGTTCGCACTGAACCTGTTGGCCAATATGTTGGCAATATCAGTTGGTTCTGTATATGTATTGTCATTGTGCTGTATCTCAGAGCAGATCTGACTATTGCCATGTAGATTCTTGAAATAACTATAGGACACCTTGTGGTTGCCTTTAGAATCTGCAGCAATTTTGTTTTTGTAGCTAGCTTTAGAGGATTTGATGATGGATCTGAGTTTTTTGCTGAAGCTAACAAGGGAGTTTTTTCCAGTCTTGGGAATTCACCCTTTTCTGCAACAGTTTTTTCCTTCTGTTGTAGAGTTTGTTTAAGGTGGAGAACCACCAGATCAGCTTCCTTTTTTTGGAGGAGAGCGTCCTGGTTCTGTTTGGTATGGCCCGTTCCATGCACTTGTGTATGTGCTCATACAGTGCATTGGTGTATGATTCAGCAGTCATGCACCTATTTTCCATTTGCATGGGTGTCGTGAAGTTAGCCACCTCTGTTTTTAGAAGCCCAAAATTAGCTTTAGAGAAGTTTTTATGGTGGTTTCCTTTGGGGGAGTGAGGGTGGGATGTGGATATCCATGGTGATTAGCTTGTGGTCAGATCTGACCAGGGAGGAGTTGATTACTGGTGTAGAGCAGTGGTCGCCCATGTTAGTAATGACCAGGTCAAGGATATTTCTACCCCTGGTGAGGGTAAGAATGAGTTGGTCCAGGGCATTGGAATTAATGAATTCCAGAAAACTTTGAGCAAGTGTGTTGGTACATGAGTATTTTTCCCAGTTAATGGAGGATAGTTAAAGTCTCCCAGTACAAGGGTATTGGGTTGTACCCTAATATTTTCCAATGTGTTTAGAAATGTGGAGTGGGAGTCTTGGGACATGGTGGGGGATCAATAGCAGGCTACAACCTGGATTGCAGTTTTTCCCAGTGTTAGTTGTACCTGAAGTATCTCTGATGTGTTATGTTGGGCTACTAGTCTGGAGGTGTGCATATCCTTTATGAATATTGTCCAGGTTTAGGGGCCGAAAGGTGTGGTATGAATTGTAACCTTTGATGGGTGGAGTGCTTTCCATGGTTATGAACCAAGTTTCTGTGAGTGCACAAATGTCTGCATTCTCCAGTGTTAGGAGTACTTCCAGGGAGTGAAGTTTTTTTTTATTTAAACTCCTAGCATTGAGCAGCAGTATCTTTAGGTAGACTTGAGTGTTTTTTTTTTATGTTGGAGGGTTTAACAACTTGGCACGGCCTAAAAAAAGGCACTATGGGAATAGATACATTTTTTGCCAGTATTTGGAAGCCAAATGGTGACAAGTGTAAACCGTCTCTGGCAAAGCATCATGGTTTGTCGATCATGTCTGTCCAAGCTAACAGATATTGGATCCCCTTGCGATACCAAAAACTAAGCCAATTGTTGAAGTCAGTTATTTTTGCTGGTCCTGTGGCATCATCATTGGTGAGGGTAGTATGCTACTCAATACTAGATTCATGCCTGCCTGGGACACATATTCAAAGAACTCTATCATGTCTCTCTTCATATAGACCAATGAGGCATGTCTTAGGTCATTTATGCCCACATAGACTATGACTGTGTCATACTAATACTAATGGTTTAAAGACCTGTGTGTATGCATAATCTGATGGATCCTGCCTCCAGACAGACAGTTCACTGTGATCTTCTTCTTGTTTAGCCTGGTAAGGGGGATATCAGTATGTCTTACAATGGAATTCCCCAAACCTAGAAAGTTTGGCTGTGTGGTGTGTTGTCTTATGGGCTTGGAAGCTGAGCTATTATGATTTTTAGAATTATGTGTTGTATGAAGTGTTGTCACTTTTGAGTGGATGCAGAGCCACTAAGAGATGCTTTTAGGAAGTCTTGGAGGTGTGGGTAGATTACATATGAGTACCTCTGCATATGTGGGTCTGTGTGTTTGTTCCTTAGTGCTGGTAATGAGTGTTTTGGGTATAATGCTAACAACCCGGCTTGCATTTTTCAAGTATGCATGTGAGAGCTTTGCCTCTAATGACATGTATCTATATCTCTCTCTCACTTTGTCTGTTCTAAAATTAAATGGTTGTCAGTGAACATGAGGCAGTTACTACATTGCCTCATGATGTCCAGAAACAGAGATGACAGGAAAGCACATATTCATTATACTAGAGCCTTAGTAAATGGGAAGGGGTAGAAGAGAGTCATTTAATGGTCTAAGTGAGAATGTTTAGTAGTATACTATAAGAAGACCTACAGTGGTGTTGCCCTCTGTGCAAGCTGGCAGATCTTTGAGCAGCTATATACAGTGGGAGACTATGGAGAGAATTTCCTTTAGAGGATTTTAAACTGGAGAGGTTTGCTTATATACAAGGCACAGGTAACACAATTAAACCATCAGGACAATCAGATAAATACTCAACAAACCTTCTACCAGCAGTTCCCAACTCAGATGGGTTGAATCAGCCCTCTGCTTTCTGGGCTAAATGCTTTTGGAAACAGGTATGCTTTTATCCTCCTGTAGAAAATAACATTCATACAAAGTATGAACTAAATCTATTTTCTGGAAAGTAAAAATGCACAAAGTTGCTGTTACTCATTCATTTCTTCCGATCTTCCACAAACTGTGAATGTCTCAGATTTATATTTCATGTAAATTGCTCTTAATTCTTTCTTCTTTAAAAATGTCTCAAATTTATATTTCATGTAAATTGCTCTTAATTCTTTCTTCTTTAAACAAAGCATATACATCATTTTATTTCTAAACACTTCATTAAGAGCAGAGTTTTGAGAAGGTATTTTACTTTATCTGCTCTTTCTCTCTTTCGGTCGGGGTTCATAAGAAATATCCTTTTCACTTCAAAAATTTTCCTTTTAAGATAAAGTGTTCAAGCACTCTAAGCCACATTATTTAAGCATTTTGTCCACTTGCTTCAGTAAAACACTGTCTCACGTCTTCCACTTCTTATTTTCCTTTCATTGCTCTTTCTTCATTATCCTCGAATCATATTGTTTTAATTCGGTTTGTTATACATTGAGCATTGGTCAAGGCCTGTTTATTAACAAGGCCTAATTCCTTGCTTACATAATTATCTGATAAGGAGCTGGCCAACTGCAGTCATCTTACTAATATATTGAATATTAAGGAGGAGACTAGCATTTTATTTTCTAGCCACACACAGGCTCCATAACTGGTGAAGGGAAATAGCTTTAATTGTTTTAATTAATGGAATAATAAAGCACTATCCAAATTATATGCTTTTTAATCCTATATAGTTTATTTCTTAAAAAGCTTATGTGTTTCCATTTCCTTCTACATAGAAACATTATATTAAACAAAAGAATTTCACTGCAGTTTTTACTGTTTTTTTTCTAATTTCCAATCAGTTTGGATTGCTTTGCATTTTAATAGGGAGGTAGTAAAATTACATGATTTGATAAACAACATATATACCTAATTAGTATTTTAAAACTAGCCAGCCACAAAAAATAGATCATTAGTAAAACCAATAACTGGAAAACAGGGCTGTCATAGCTTTGGAACATCATTTCCAGCTTCCTATATTCTGAGAAATCAAAAAGACCAGAGTGCCAAAATTCTTTCCTTATTCCTTCATTTACTTCAAATTTCTGCTTGGTGTCTTTTTGGAGAAATTTCACACAGCCCCATTTTGAAATAATAAGAACTACTTTAACACTCATTATCTCTTTCAAGAAATTTTAAACCTTCATTATTGACCAATTTTTATTCCATTACAAGTTGCTGAATGCAGATTCTAAATAAATAGATTAAGAAGGTTCTGATCAAACCTTTACATACTTTGTTGAAAGAAATAAGTTCTAACTATATTTGAGCTTTTTTGGAGAATAGTCCTACTGAACCAGTTTTTAGCTTGTGTAACTGAAATCATCTAAGATGAAAGAGATAAAGATTTTTCTAGAAGACTAATTGAGCTATGAATTTTCAGATCACTATAATCACATTGACTGGATTGATGATTTTTCCTTTTCCATTACTCTAGGGCTTGTCTAGGTTTCACATATAACTGAGCCTACTTCTCACAATGTAGCAAATATATTTCATTGATAATCCTGACTGGACCAGATGCTTTATTCCTCTTCAGTGCATCTTTTCCCCAGTGCTCTCCTCATTTGTGAACATTGTCACAGTAATTCATCCCTCTCACAAATATTACGACAGATAGCTGCTGCTATAGTGAAATGCACTCTAGCTTGGTCTGCCAATGCTTTACCATGACAATTATAGCACTATGTAAAGCACTTAGCCAAACATTTGGATAAGGTTTGGTTTGCCTTCTTATTCTGAAATAAAATAGACAAACAGCTGCTTAGTTTTACTAACTTCGCTAGTTTTTTCAAAATAATAGCTTAGCTGCTTGTGTAATCCATAATACACATATTCTTTTCACTTTGTTTTGCAGCTTGGGATAGGCTGGAAAGTATGGTACAAGCCTGACTCTGAGACCACTTTCATATAAAGGAGGGGGGGGGGGTCAGTACTAATGATCAGCCCATCTTTGTGAAAATCTCTTTCCACATCAATGCTTGCAATACTGAGGTCTTTCTAAATGATGTAATTGCCACAAAGAATCTTCTAGGAAAATAATTTTGCCACTTCTGAACTCGTTGGCTCAAAAGGAGGTAATTACATTGTTTTCTATGATGAAGTTCAAGTCCCATGGGGGAGTGATAGGCACCTTGCTTATCTGAAGTGAATGATCTCTTCATGAACTACTTGCCAGCAAAATAAGAATGACAGTGATGTCCAAAGGGAGGCAATCTTCAATAGATGATAGGCAGACCTCAGAAAAGGCATTAGCTAGGGTCATTTCAGTTTATTAAATATCTAAGAATGAGAGATATTGTTTTCCTTGCTTAGAGGTTTACAAAAATGAGGACTTTTTCAATTTATTCAAGTAAGATATCCAAACCTTTGGTTTCTTGGTCTTTTGGGGAATGCAGACTACCGCTGGGGAGACGGTCACTGAAATGTACTAGGTAGAGATTATCCATGCAATCAGTTTTCCAGTTTTTGAATACTGAAATGTCAATACACTAAAAATCCCATTGCAACATTAAGAGAGTGCCATGAGTGGAAATGGAGAGATGCCCTCTTCTGCTCATCTGGACTGTCTGTGAGAAACAAGTTTGTCTTGGTCACAGTATGAAAAATTAGAAAAAGGCTCACTTTCTTTTACTGCCTTTATAAATACCCTTGGGATGAAACTGATTAGTGCAAATGTGAATGAAATTGAGAACAGGCACCTGACAAACATGCAATGTGGTCCCCACCTGCAACGGGAAGATGGCCTCCTGGATAGCAAAATGCATACCTTGTCTGCTTCCCCCCTTCCAGTCTCTACTGTACAACCCAGGGGAAGGAAGGTACACAATCACATCCAGACCACATGGCACAAACAAAAAATGCCCACAGTCCCACCTCGGCTGGCAAAGCAGAGGCTAGCAGTTCAACTTTCATCCTATCAGAGGAACGGATGATCACAGAACTAAGAAGGCTTTGCTCTACAAAATCAGTGGGGCCTGATGGCATTAACCCACAGGTGCTGAAGACCTGTGCCTTGCAGCATGGAGGGGTGCTGCTCAGGATCTTCAGCTTGAGCCGCAGTACCCATAGGGTACCTGTGTTGTGGAAAACATCCTGCCTGATTCTGGTGCCAAAAAAGGCACTGTGAGGGATACTTCAGATTACAGGCATGTGGCACTCATGTCACACTGCATGAAAGCCCTTGAGAGGCTGGTCCTGGAAGTATTTTGCCACAGGATCAGGTCAATACTAGACCCCCTTCAGTTTGCATACCAGGAGAAGGTATGGGTCGAACATGCCATTATCCACCTTATGCATAACACATACATTCACCTAGATAAACCAGGAGGATCCCTCAAAATCATTTTTTTTTTACTTCTCAAGTGCCTTTAACACCATCCAACCAAACAGGCTGGGGAGTAAGCTGTCAGTAATGAAAGGGGATTCTCCCTTGTTTTATGGATCCTGTATTATCTGACCGATAGACCCCAATATGTGCTATGCAGCACTGTAGCACCTCAGGGACAGTTTTATCACCTTTCCTTTTCACCCTACATATTTACCGCAGACTTCAACTATAACACTGAGTGTTGTCACCTGAACAAATTCTCACATGACTTGGTCAGAGTACGGTGCATCAGGCATGGAGACGAGGAAAAATACAGGAGAGTGGTGGATAGCTTTGTAAGCGGATGCAAGATTAATCAGTTGCAGCTGAATATTAGTAAAATAAAGGAGCTGTTAGTAGATCCAGGGAGATCACAATCTTGTCACCCCAGTGACCCCGCTGCCAATTAGGGGTGTTGAAGTGGAGATTTTTCAGGACTACAAGTATTTGGGGGTGCACCTGGACAATAAGTTGGACTGGTCCAAAAACTCACAAGTGACATATAAAAAGGGTCAGAGTAGGCTGCAGTTACTATGAAAACTCAGATCCTTTGGAGTCGGCAACTTATTGCTGCAGTTGTTCTATGAGACTGTAGTGGCCAGTGCTATCTTTTTTGTGGTGACATGCTGGGATAGTAGTATAAAGAAGGCTGAGGCAAACAGACTCAATAAATTGGTAAGGAAGGCTAGTTCAGTAGCTGGAGAAGAACTTGGACACCCTCAAAACCGTGGATGAGAGACAAATGTCAGAGAGACTAATGTCCATCATGGAAAATATTGACCACCCACTCAATAGAGTGGTGGCAGGACAGAGAAATTCATTAGCATGAGACTGATGAGCATAAAGTGTTCCACTGAACGTTAGAGGAAATTCTTCCTGCCCACAGCTATCAGACTCTATAATGCTTCCTACCATCTTAGCACTGACCCCACTACTGAAGGAGACCACATAGTGCAATGTTAAACTCTTACCCATGTTTTTCCCCATCCTTTTAATCTCTTTTATATCACTGCAATATTAATCATCAGTACAATTATCATTTGTGCAATATGCTATACTTTAGTTATAGTATCATAAGGTGCAATACCCCATATCCTAGTTTGAGTGGTAATCAACACGAAAGGCTCCCCCTTTCATGTCACTACTATATGTGGCATCAAACTCATCTAATACATTGGCTATGGTCAACAGTGTACTTATGTCAGGCATTGCTGTTACATATGTGGGGTAACATAAGTGAGTATAGTATCTGTCATGTAACAAATGTGTTTGGTCTACATTTGTGACTATGTTTATCTGTGCAGTTGTAACATAAGCAGTTTCCTATGGGATCAATAAAGTATTTCTGTTTCTGATAGAAGACTCCAGCTCTACAGGATAGAGCACTAATTGAACAATCTCTATTGCTTATGATTGTCTTAAGAGATAAACAAGCATGTCACTAGCACTCCCAATTTTATTCTATTGTTTCAAAAACTTTCCTGTCTAGTTATCACTCATGCAGTTTGGTGCAAGTCTTTTTCATGTGGCCTGTTAGAGTTTTGGTCAGACAAAATGTAAGTTACATGGAGACGCTGTTCCCATGCCTTCATACCCAGGCTGCACAGTGGATAAGAGTGGATCCCTCCTTGTTATGTGCCACATCAATGTGGTATTGCCATTGTATCACAATTATCCAAAAAGTAGTTACCTTTTTTTTTTTTTTTTTTTTTTTTTACTGAGCTGTTTAGTCATCTCCCTTGCAATCTAATTTGCATTGTCTTTGCCCTCTAAACACAGTCTAAGGCATATGGTTATGGTTAGGGGTAGGGAAGTGTCTGGTGTCAAAAAGGGTAAACAGTTTCACCTTGACCTGCTATGCTTACTGTTTAAATTCTCCAGTGATTGCTTGACTAAAGATCCCCTGCTCCATCAGTTAACAGTGCTGTTCCCCCAAACTTCTGAGGTACCCCTGTATTGTCCTCATGTGATGTTTGGTTAAGGGAATCACCAGAATGGAGGTGGGAAAGTATAACACTGTTATACACAAAATCAGATGTATTATCTGGGTTAAGTGAACAAAACATGGTGGAGAAGGGATATTTTCTCCTAAAGTAAGGGTACCATTCTCTGATGCTCAGCAACACCCTTAAGAAGGTCCCTGAGGGCAATTGTATCAGAATAGACTAGATTCTGAGATATTCATATATTGATCAAGCACTGGATGCCATACTGGAGGATCTCTTGAATTTGTCCTCTGAGGTAGACATGCATCAGTCTTTCAAGTAAACTGTAATTTCTGTTTTTTTAATAATAAATAATTTAAAACAAGTTCATATATGAAGAACAGTAACTATTTACAATATGTACAAAAGCCTGAAATAAATGTAAAATGTCAAACAAATAAAATAAATATATAAAGAAAAAAAAAGTTTAGAAAGAGTTAATGTCCATTTGGAATGTCTCAATAAGTGATGAAACCTTTTGTCCAAGGAGTTTTAAGGTGGGAAGACATTTGGGTTCAACATTTGTTCCCTTGGATGCACAGTAAAGATAAAATAGTAGGTAAATTGACAATGCTCATTCCCAACTAAAAATTGAAGGAACTACCTGTGATCCTTGTAGATGACAATATCTAGGTAGGGATTCTTCATATCTAAGGTAATCAACAATGCATCCATTTTCAGCATAGGTAACAGGGCCTCTACTATTAGAATTCTGAGTGTTTATACTGTAGACACTTGTTTAATCTGGAGAGATCCAATATTGATCTCCTCAGACCATTCTCTTTTTGGCACTAGTAGTCTTGAGTAGAATCTTTTCCCCTGCTCTGACTTGAGGACACATTCTACACCTCCAAATCAGTAGGCTGTTCCAGAATGGAAAGGAATAATGAGATCTAGTCTGGAAGGAGTTCTGAATTCTGTCCTGCAACCGGAATGCATTATTTCTCTTACTTAGAGGTCTGGAGTCAGGCCAAATTGGTCAACTTTTTTTCTGAAATGGGTGAGTTTCCTGGCCCTGGCAGGAATGGAAGATGAAAGGGAAGGGAAAGGCACTGTATAGAAAGCATGGGGCATTTCCTCTTACCGAGGAAGAGGCCTGCTTTTCTTCCTAAGTTCTGCTATTTTGCTGCTCCTTTACATAGGTTTTTCTCTGCATAAAATGTTCAGCTCCAGACTGTTTATGATAGAAGGTCATTGTTTTGTTAGGCAGTTTCTGCAGTATTTTGAAAATTAGGGATTAAAAGCTGTTTCACTGACTTCATGTATTCACTTTTTTACAACCACTTAAATATTTTTCGAGAAAGAAGACCAAAAAAACAGTTATTCAAGTGACAGTCAATTATTAATGATTATGGAGTTGTTTTTTTTTACTTCCTTTGCTCTTTTAGTTAGCTTCCTACTTGCTCTTTATATTTATGGTGTGTTTTCCTCAATGGTCCATCCCCATTTTGTTAAACCTGGGTTGACATGGTTACTCACACAATTATGTGGCTGTTCTCTGCTTTATTTATTTATTTTTGGGTTTTGGTGATGTGTTTTGTATCAGCGAGTTGACTCCTATCTCATCCAATGTCTGCTGTTGTGTGTTTATGTGGTGCCCCCTCAGACAGTGTATACTACTAGTCCTTTTTTATGCACAGATATTACATTTTTCCATTCAAAACATATAATTAAATATACTGAACACAGAATATTTAATAAAATAAAAAGAACAGCACAGACCTCAATACCAAGGCAAAAATAGAAGGATGAAATAAAGATCAAAGATAAGGGTAATGCATTTTAAATTACACTAAACCATTAACTTTAATACTCATACTCATACTCATACTCTATGAAGGTAGCCAACAATTTTTATTAACTATCCCCACCATTCCTTCAACATAAGTTCTGGACAATACACTCCTAAGAGTTGTTCAGGATTTGGGAACTTATGTGGACTGTGACCTAAACTTGACCAACATGTCTATTTTTGTAAGAAAGTCCTTGTATATTGCACAGCTTATAAACAAAGGGATTGCGCCTAGATCTAGAGATGTCATTGCCACCCCTTTACTCATCCCTTATTAGACCAATCATTTAATGCTTTATCCCATGTGTGGATCTCCTCAAATTAACTATGGTATGACCCCAGATAACAGAATTATTGATCATGGGATGGGTAAGGCCAATCTATAGCCAAATGAAACAGGCTATTTCAAGCACAAAAAAGGGAATATGGCTAGGTTTAAAATGGCCTGCAAGGGCAGCTAGCCTAGTACTTACCTATGAAACTATAAACTGGGTACCCATGAATAGGTGTAAAGGAATGAAATACATACTACATATCAATATATTAATTTGATTTTGCATGATATGCTAATGCAATAAGAGCTATTGCCTGAAGTTTAAAAATTCCTTAAACTTGATAAACCCATCATAACAACCATTTTGGCATACATAAAGTGCATAAGTGTCTGCATGACTTGCCTTTACGGTCTATTGTTGATGTTGGGGGATCAAAAACCCTTGGCTATATATAATTAAATTAAAATATTTTTTTTATAAATATCATGAATACATGCTTAAGGACTTGTGGCATTTCTAACATATTTTGTCGACATATTTCTTTGCTAATGATGTCATTATGGTTACAACTGATGATGAAGATTTATTTAGAGTTCCACACATTATTGCTATGATGTGGTTTAATCACATTTTAAATTAATGTGCTTTTTTTATCTTCTTCTGAAGTTAATACTTTATTTATGGAACAGCTATGGACATAGTAGAAAAGGGGAAGGTGGCTGATAATGTAATGTACTGTGATAGTAGTAGAGCAACTATGAATGTATCGTTTCATTTAAGATTAAGATAAGTGTACATATATATGTACTGTGATAGTAGTAGAGCAACTATGAATGTATCATTTCATTTAAGATTAAGATGTAAATAAATTAGGAAATGAAAACAGTTGTAGTCTACTTAGACTGCCATAAGGAGTATTTCTTTTTAATAAATGAGAAGACAGAGTGGTAAAAGTGATGGGGACAGTGAGATAGTGACTGATCTAATTAGAGAGAAGAAGAGACAGTCTTGTCACTTATTACCTGTGATTGATCAAATTTATGCAAACAAAGTTACTCCTTGTGGTTTAGGAAGTATCCTTCTGGCCTGATGCAGAAAAAGGGGGCAGTGAGAAAAGACAAGTATTTTCAGAAAAAGGTAGCAGGTGTGGCAGCAAAATTTATTCTAGTAGGGAGCAAAGCAGGAGCATGACTTGTTAACCATATTATTAGAAAAAGGGTGCTGTCTAGGGGCAAATTATCTGATTGGCAGGAATGATACCCAAGGACTATACTTTATTAGTTGAACTTAGAAAAAATTAACCCAGTTCGGGTTTGTGAAAGGCAGATCAAGCCTTCTGAACCTGATCGACTTCTTTGAGGCAGTCACCAAAGCCATAGACGAGGGTAAGGTGGTTCACATGGCCTATCTTGACCTCGCCAAGGCTTTTGACACCATCCCCCATTCTGGAATTACAGCTAAACTCACTAAACTAGGTATAAATCCCTACATCACAAGATGGGTTGCCAACTGGCTCACTGACAAACCCACACTGTAAAAGCTGCAGACTCCAAATCTGACTTCAAACCAGTGACAAGTGGAGTCCCATAGAATTCAGTCCTGGAACCTCTCCTGTTTGGTATCTACTTCTCTGAAGTACAGGCTAACACAGAAGGCTTCTGGCTAATGAAATTCACAGATGACTGCAAACA
Source organism: Protopterus annectens (assembly GCF_019279795.1). Lineage (NCBI taxonomy): Eukaryota > Metazoa > Chordata > Ceratodontiformes > Protopteridae > Protopterus > Protopterus annectens. The sequence continues at coordinate 1,041,747,151 of NC_056741.1, forward strand.
AGGAGTCATAGTCGAGTCCCCAAATGATGTGGACATCCTACAGAAGGGCCTCACTGAGACAGATGCCTGGTGGCAGAGGCATGGCCTCAAACTCAATGCCAAAAAGTGCACTGTCATCCCCTTTGGTAAAAACTCTGTACCCACGAACTACCACATAAATGGCAGTCTACTTAATGCCGAATGTGTGATAAGAGACCTTGGGACTCAGGTGGACAGTAGCCTCTCCTTTGAAAATCACATCGCCACAGTAGTCAGGAAATCTTTCTATGCGGCACACACCTCATCACAAAAGGGTTCTCATCCAGGAAAAAAGAGGTCATTGTTCCCCTCTACTCGGCACTCATTAGACCCATTATAGAGTACAACGCCCCTTTTGGAATGTACCTCACAAGACATCTGCAGCAGCTGGAAAGGCCACAGAAGTACCTCACAAAGAGGATTACTGGCTTTAAACAGATGCCCTACACTGACTGTCTCAAAAAACTCAAGCTTTACTCTGTAGCATATTGCCTACTCCGAGGAGATCTCTAACATATAAAGCTATGTTAAACCCAGAGCTGTTGGACATGCTACACCTAAAGAAATCCCAATCCCTCCCGGAGCTACATGCTCTAGGGACCTAAACCTTGTCACCACAATATTAAGGACATGCTGGATAGATAGATTCCTGATGAGTGGATGAGAAACAGGAAATACACCCTGGGGACAACTTCTGCATCTCTGCTTGACAGGGGCACAGGAAATTAACTTTCTTGGGTGGCGTAAGCCAGGGAACCTTGTTGGCTAGGCTTACTTAGGCCCTTGGGCCAATAGCCTAGTACCTACCTATGAACCTATAAGATGTAGGCATATAAATACTATGTTAAATCAAGTTTATGATGAAGTTTTTCAAAATGAAAGATGGAGTATATTTTACTTTGTTAGGTAAATGTAATATTCCTTTCAAGAAAACTATTAATGATAACTTCAAATATATGCAAGCTAAGATTCTAACTTATATGAAGATAGCTCTAATATAAAATAAATTAAAAAGAATTGGAATATATTTTCATATTATAAGAATATTGTTGACTATATTGGTATAGGCTCTACATTTATATTTGCTCATGGGACTAATGTTAAGGAAATATTACAGTTCAAGACTACTAGTACTACATGTATAAAAAAAAAATGCAACTTATAAATGCGGTATCTGTCCTTAATGTTTCTTTGCTTCTGGAACTGATACAATAAATGCCCTCTAATTAAACACTTATTAACATAAACAGGCATTCTTCCTATGCAGCATAAGGAGTAGCATATATAGCATGCCGTTCGTTTCCAAATCAGAAACTTTAAGTTGCAATTAGTGGATGGTTCAAAGGGAGACAAAGTAAGGGACTGAAGAACTAGTGTTAGATCCCAAGGAGGAATTGGCTCTTTAAATGGAGGTCTTAAGATTAGGACTCCCTTTAAAAAGGCTTTACAAAGTTTATGTGACATAAGGGATGACCCGTCAAACCCTATATGGAAGTTCGAGATTGCTGCTAGACGAACTCTAATTAAGGTAGATGAACCAGATTGATAGAGGTTAGCTAAAAAATCTGACTTTATGAACAGGGGGTCATACAAGGTTCAATTTTGTTCATCAGGGCCCAATTTGCAATTTTTTCCCATTTACTTTGATACAGTTTCCTAGTTGAAGGTTTGTGATGGACTACAATGATTTGATGAACATGAGAGGAAAGGGATGCATGCCTGGCAATCATGGGAACTGGGAGAAGCCACGCTGTGAGCTTGAGATGATGAAGGTTTGGATGAACCATGCCCTCTGGATGGGAAAGCAGATCTGGAGCTGGGTCCAGTATCCAAGATTCCTGAAGAAGATGAGGCCAAAGGAAGGGAAACTAAACTTGTCGAGTCCAGAAGGGGGCAATGAGGATTACTGAGTTCTCCAACCTCTTGGCTTTCTTTAGAAATTGGCATATGAAGGGAGTCAGGGGAAAGGCACAGAGGAGACTGGGGGTTCAGGCATAGCCATTAGAAGGCATTCCTGGATTGTTGAGAAGGTTGTAAATTTGACTTTTTGTAATTTATTGTGATGCCTACAGATGCACAGAGATGCAGGGTATAATCTTCTGCCTGTTCTAACTGCTGCCTGGTGGTAGCAGTGAGGAGCCAGTCATCAAAGTATGGAAAAACTCAAAATCCTTGCAGTCTGAGATAAGCTGCAACCACTGCCAAGCATTTGGTAAGTCCAAAGGGCAGTGCTCTGAACTGGAAATGACCAGCTCCCAGCTGGAAGCGCAGGAATCTCCTGGAGCATTTGTAATGCATGTCCTGGAGGTCTATAGAGCACATTCAATTGCCTTTCTCCAAGAATTGAAGTATCAACTGTACCGCGACCATCTGGAATTTGGTTTGCTGAACTGTCTTGTTGAACTGGCTGAGATCCAAGATGGGTCTCCAGTCACCTGTTTTTTTGGGCTCTAAAAAGAACCTTGAGTAAAGCACAGATCCTATTTGGTCTGGTGGGACTTTTTGGATGACTCTTGTCAAGCAGTCTTTGAATTTCTATGATGGCTGCTTCCCTGGGACTGGGTGGAACATCCAGAAGTCTTTTCTGGGCTTTTGGAACCTCTGGATATTATTCCCTCCATAGTTATTAGTTGCCAGGTGGGCTGGTATAGAGAAAATCTTAACCTGACTGCCTCCAGAGAAGGACAATCAGCCATCCCTTCAAGGGTGTTGGTAAGAAGTCCCAGAGAATGAATCTTTGGACCCCTGGTTCTGCAGGCCACCTCTGCCTATGGGGCAATGTCTTCTATTACTTCCCCCTCCGCCTCAGAGAAAGTCCTTCCCATGCAAATCTTGGAAGAGCCCTTGGTATTTTTTAAACCATAGTCTCCTACTTCTCTTGTTCCTAGAGTAAGGCCTCTGAGGAGTGGAGGAACGTGTGCCTACGGCAGAGTGACTCTTGCCACCTTTTTCACATCTGGCAAGCATGTCTTTAACTTTGGGACCAAATAGGGATGATTCATCAAATGGAGTGTTGACAAATGATGCTTTAAATAGCTCTGTAAAATCACACAAGCACATCCAGGAATGCCTTCTAATGGCCATGCCTGAACCTGCTGCTCTTGTTGTCCATTCAGCTGCATGGGCAATCAGCCTCATGGATGAGTTTGAAATCCCTTCAAGGGTTGTGAGCTGTGAGGCAACTTTGTCCCATGCCTCTTCAACTACTGCTCCTGAAAGGGTGTCTGAGATCTCTTTCATCAGATCCCTCTGCAACCTTGTGAAATCTGCCATATAATTCAGGGACTTAACAGCAAAGGTTGCTGAAGTGTAAACGCGCTTCCCAAACCTATCCATAGTCATAGACTCCTAGTTAGGAGGATGGATAGTTGGACTTTTCTCAGCAAGTTCCTTCTTAGTGGCTGCCACTAGCACCATGGCATCAATGGGTATGCCTTTAGACCAGTGTTGCTTGTCCTTAGGGGCTGAAAAGATCCGATCAGTTCTCTTGGGGATCAGTTCGATGGAGTTAGGCATCTTCCATGCAGGCTGAGTGATCAGTTTAATGAGATTATCAGTGGGAGGAGAGATCCAAGAAGTACAGGGTTGGGAACTCTCTCTGTTTTAGGGTTTCCAGGATGCACACGAAGGAAACATCATCGGGGTGACCTGGGGGAACCTTCCCCTTTATTGAAGTCAGTATCTTAGGTGAAAGATTCCTCCAGGGAGTCTAAAAGTTTCTTCTTGCACTTTTTCTTCATGGGTACTTCCTTAAGGGGTGATCCATGGAAGTGTCCGAAGAGGAATCCACTAAGGTGTGTCTTTCCTGAAGGTTTTCTGCCCTCTGTCCTGGGAATGAAATCAATGGAAGCCCGGCCGAGGGGATGTGGAGATGTGTCCTGACAGGGATGGCAGAGACTGTGAGTCCCCAATGGACACAGCCTTCTCCATGATTTGGAAGGCTGCCCCCTGTAGAGAGATGGGAGCCCAGAACCAAAACAGACTCCTTCAGAACAGAGGACCAACCAAGGATGCAACCCCCAACACCAAAGCTTGGGTCGATCGTACAAAGGCCAAAGCACCAAGAGTCATGGATGGCTCTGAAGTTAAAGAAGCTGATCCATGCACCTCAGACCTGACCAAGGAGCCTCGACCCTGGGAGGTCTTCGATGCCAAAAGGCCGGAGGAACTCAAGGCAGTTTTCGGTACCAGAAACGAAGCTGCTACCTAACTGAGAAAGTCAATGCTGGGAGAGTCTGAACCAATGGCTCCAAAGTCTCGACTGGAGTTGGAGGAGAAATAGGTGATGTCACAGCAGGAGTGATTCCGATGTCAGGTTGGCTAGGAACCAAAGACAACCCCCTCACCGTGAGGAGCTGATCCACCAGTCTCATGATGTCAGCCTTGGAGAGACTCTTAGTGGATCGAACAGATGCCGTCAATGGAGAGCTAGGGGGCTGATATCGATGAAAGGGGCTGGGAGGTCTATCCTTAAAGGGATTAATAGAGGGACAGTACCTGGACCTTGGTACAGATATCAATTGAGGTTGTTCCAGTACTGGTTTCTCTGTCAGTGCAGAGGAAACCAATGTTGGCTCTGAAGTTTTTGTTGGTTTTGAGTCATGTCCTATATTCAGTGCCATTGAAGTGGTCAGTACCGAAAAGTGCTTTGAAGCCTTCTTAGTTGGTTCCGATATGCTTGGAACCGAGGAAGGACATTTTCTAGAGGAAGCAGAAGATGATGAAGATAAACAGGCTTCTGTTTCCAACACAGAAATGGCCTCTTCAAAGTCACTTGTAAAAGGCCTTTCAAAATAAGCTTATTCTTACATTCTGAAAGAGTACTAGTAGATAAGCCATGACAGAGAAAATCGCCTGCAAATGAATTTTAGCTAAACGGTAAATGCACAGTGTATGTCCATCTGAATTGGGCATTTTGCCCTAATATTTATTTAAGACACCTCTTAAAACCTGAGATGCCTTTAGAAAACTTGGCTGGAGACTCGGCATTTTCAGCCATAATGAGAAGTAATTAGAATAGTCACTCACACACACACAGATGACAGGGAGTAAAGTTTTTTTCTTAATATATATATATATATATATATATATATATATATATATATATATATATATATATATACACACACATACACATACACACACACACACACACACACACACACACAGAGAGAGAGAGATACCTATGAAAAGGTAAAAGAGGCATATGAACAATGGTACTATGAAAGAACTACCAACAGTAAAGAGGAGACTGGAAAGAAAGACACAAACACAAGTGGAAATGTAACGAGAGAAGCATTTAAAGGAAAAATATACTAGGAGAGAAAAAAAAGACCTTATCAAGAGAAAAGGAGAAATTAAAGAAAAAACTTACTAAATCTCAAGACAAGGCTAGAGAGTGGTTGAACAAGTCTGACACACGAAGCAGCAAATGAGATCTGAGGTAATTTTGACAGGAGCATTATGGGTAAAAGCCTGGCTTGAGAGTTTGGGAGGCGTGAGCTGAAATAACCATCTTAGTCAGTTTTGAGGCTTGGAACCAAGCCCACAGTCAAAGATTACGTGAAGATTGGCAACATCAGATCAAGTTTACTCAGTAGCAGTTGTCTTTGGTTCTAAGTTTTGGAATTTTCACTGCTCTGCTCACTTCAGTGCTTATTAGTACATATGTATGGGTGTATATGTAAGCTTTAAATGATTTTCACTTGCTACTAAATAAAAATCAGTGTTAAGTTCCCAATATTCAGTGAGGTATCTTCACGTTTGTTTGATCTTTCATTTACTTAACATTTTCCACAGTCCAGGTTAACTAAAGGGTCATTTTAATACGTGCCTATGAATTACTCATATACTGCTGTTTCCTATAGTTACCATTCCTCTAAGACTGAACTGTCTGCAACATCACATGTTCCTCTCAGTTTCTGCTACAATCTATCCTGCTGATGCTATCAGCTTAGTGCTTTTGAGGCTCGACAGCTGTTAATGAACTTACAGTCTTGTTCTTTGACATCAGGCTGAATAGTTTAAGTACTGCTGCTCTTTATAGTGATGGGACCTGCCAGAAGCTATGGTTTCATGTGTTCTGGATCCTGCTACTTAGGGCTACACACCTAAATGTTTCCTTGCTCAGCCGGTGGAGGCAATTTTTTTTTTTGGTAGTGCGTGACCAGCTGCAACTTGGATTTGTGTTTTCCATTTGGTATACATTCAAAACAATATGCATGTACAATCCCCTCTTTTCTAACATTTTGCTCCATGGTCCCCCTCTGGTTTCTATCAACCCTCTCCACAATAAAGAATAAAAAACAATGTGAGGGAAACTTCAATGTGTGTTTATACAAATCATTTGTATCCTTACACTTAATATCATGTAGGTGTTTGTAAATATTTTTCTTTTACCTTTGTCTCAGATTTACCCACATAAAAAGGGGCATTGTTGGCATTTAGCTATATACACCACCCCTTTCATACTATTGTTAAAGCTACCCTTCAAGGTCACCTTCCAACCTTGTAACAAGTTACTGCCATTCGCCAAAATACAGGGACACTGGGAACATGAACCACACTTATAAGTACTCATTCTTAAAGTGTTGTTCAGAATCCCCATGCCCTGCTCCAGTAAGTTTTTAAAGCATTTTCACCACTTATAAATTATTGAGGGTCTCAAACCTACTTTTTCTGGCAGATTATTTGGAATGCATACAAATTCCCTGGACTTAATTAATTGGTTTCACTAGCTTGTATTTTAAACTTGCATGTCCTTACTTTCTAACATGTGGATGGGTTTAAAATCTGATATATATTATTTTATTTAGTTTAGTATGAAGATTTAGGTAATTGTTTTAAATGAATTTGTGTACCTGGTAGTGTGACTTGATTAATTTTCATTGGTTTATTTGTACCATATGTCTCTTAGGTGTGTTATTTAAACAGGTTGTGACTAAGAAATTGCTTATACTTGTTCTGATGAGGTTCCTGTTCTAGGGACAAAAGCGCTTAACTGTGTATGTATGTTTATGGATTAAATTTTACTTTTGGAGCATCGTAAGTTTGCCTCCGGGGTGTATGTTTTTTTTTTTTCATCCTGCTGAACACCATTTTGTGTTTGTGTGATTCTTGATTTGTTCAAAAAATTTTAGCTGCTGATGTGATAAACTAACAAACTGAAAAACTGTGATTTTAACAGGAAGACAACTTATTCTACTACTCTGAAAAGGGTCTTTCCTACACAGATTGATTTTTTAATGAAACTCAGCAGAAAGGGACTGTGCCTTGAAGTGTCTGACACACCAACAAATGGTTTGTGAGGTTGTTCCTGCTCCTTGGGGTTGCCTTATTTTAAACGGATTGACAGCTGTAATTCAACTTAGACCAGTAACTCTTCAAGGAGTATGCCTCTTTACAGAATCTAAAAGATTAAACCTCAAACAAGTTAAAGATTGTAAAGCCATGAACTATGAAATATCTAGAACCCTTAAATTGTGCAAAAAGTCAAAGAAGAAAGAGAAGGATCCCATTATGGCTCTACTGTACCTCAGAAGTTCACAACTTGACAGTACCACAGCTTTCCCAAAGAAACTATGAATGGATAGGAGACTTTAAAACAAAACTCCCTCTAACAACTGTCTGCCAGTACAAATGAAAGTACAAGACCAGATGTGAAAAAGAAAACAAATAATACAGAAAGAGCACTTTTAGAGACAGTAGCACAAACAATAGGTACAAAAAGGAAAAACAGAATGCAGCAATATATGTTTATGAGTTGAGAAAAACAGAGATAGCCTACATCATCCATCATTTCAAAATAAGACAGTGAGAAAGACAAGACTCAAGATGTTTTAATAGGCAACTTGATACCAAAACAACAAAAGGCTTCCAGAATGACATATCAAAGAACTTCCTGGATTAAGGAAAATTCAAGTGACTCAAAGACACCTGTTAGTACAAAATAATGAAGTTCTGCCTTGTAGGGATGCCACATGCAGATCTGCTGGAGAGCATAAGGTGTTTAATTCTTCTACTGAAAACTGCTGAGCAGCCAAATGTGACAATATTAACTGCAGCCTCTAAGCAATGAACAGTTGTCTTCAATTGATGTACACCTTAACTCCTCAAAATTATAGTCATATTTTGAAAATGAAGTGCAGCATCTTTAATATGTGAATGATGTATGTAGACACTGGCTCTCTATTCTGGATTAATGACAAGTCTTCCATGGGTAAAGGCCAGCTGACTTGAGGACCCTTGCTGCTGAGGCAATATTATTTTGTAAAGCAGAAGATGCAGAGGTACATAAAATTAACCTTAGAAGTAAATCTAAATATAATTATCTGGGTCATCTGAGCTCCAAAAGAAAAAGGGCTGCCCTATCTTTTTCAGAATACCACTTCCTGGCTCAGAGGGGAAAGGAGAAAAGATGCAACAAATGCCACATGAATGGAAAGCAGATTGTTTCTGACTTTCAAGCTTGGCAATAAAGCCAAAGGCGATAAACATTCAAATTTGAAAAAAATGTGGGGAGTAGACCCATCAAAGGGGGTTCCCACTGAGCAACTTGGGTCAGTCATATGCCAAAGACATTGTCTTATTTAACTAGACCACCACAGGTCTATTTTCCTAGAAAGCATTCTGCTTGAAGATTTAGACCAGAAGTTAAAAAAAAAAATTAAAAATTTTGTCTCCATGCACAATGATCAAGAGAAAATTCCTCCTCATTTTCTGGCTGCCATATTACTTGTTCTACTGCCTTTTTTCCAAAATAGATCCTTAGTATAGGCTAATTTTTAAGGCCAGAAACACTGATAAATTTTATTTTAGAGCAAAAGGCCTTTCCAATGTAGGCATTTAGGTGCCCCTCAATGTTTCCATAGAGAGATTTTAAGGTTGTGCCTACCAGGCAAACATACATTTGATGCCAAGGTTAGTATTGGTTACCCTAGTGTTTTTTTTCTGTAGATCCTTTAGCAGACACCATGATTTTTGCATATGAAATTTAAACATGGTACTATGATGGTACAAGGAAGCTGCCACGGTGGTGCAGTGGTTAGCGTTGTCGCCTCACAGCAAGAGGTTCTCCCATTCGATTCTCAGATGGAGTGCCTTCTGTGTGGAGTCTGCATGTCCTGTCCACGGTCAAGTGATGTTAAATACATGTCGGTAGGTGCGTGTGTGAATGGGCATGCCTTCGTTGAAGGTTGGGCTGGCAACTCGGCACCTTAAAATCCACTGCCAATCATGAGCAGACCGGAGTTCTGCTGTGGCAACCCCTAACTGGTAAAAGCCGAAAGAAGACACACACACACTATGATGGTACAAGGAAAAACACACCTCAAGAAGTTATTTTGTTGGAGCAGTCAGAATGCCATCCATCTAAGATACTAAACCTTTCTCTCCTTGATTCGTCCTGCAGTAGAAACAATAAAGGCTGTTGTCTAGCATGCTCCCATGGACTGAACTCTGGGTAACAAAACAGTTTCAGCAACAGCACTCTGATTAATGCAGGTTAAATGTTACAGTAAGCAACCTTTAGTTGTTGGGTAACTTTTATTAATGGGCAGTATGAAGAAAAAGAAAGATAAAAAATAACACAAGGAAGTTATATTGATTATTGATCTATGTGCTGGATCATGTTATTTGCATTACATGCATGTGTCTACGTGCTTGTGGGCATATACATGTACTGTACACAAGGAGAAATGCTGAGTGGGTGTAGAGAGCAACTGAAGACTTTTCAGTCTGTACTGGTTGACTGAACATTGGTTCTCTGACAGTGGTATTTAACTATATAACTTAATCCAAGGTACGTCAACTCTGTGGTGTGCTATAGAGAGAGAGAGGGCACAAGGAGATCTCCTTCCTACTCAAAGAAAACAAATGTCAGTGAAGCTTTACTCAGTCAGCAATGACAATATCTGAAAGCTCTTAACTGCTCCATAAAGTGAATGATATTTGTTTAACTATCAGTGTATGTCAGGGTTAGAATGAAGCCATCAATAAGAACATCTGAAGAAAGTAAAAGTTTCTGGTGGTTTACTTCTCAAGAAAAAAAAAATATTTTATATTGCAATAAAAAAGTATTTTCCCCCTTCCTGATTTATTTATTTGCATGTTTGTCACACTTAAATGTTTCAGATCATCAAACAAATTTAAATATTAGACAAAGATAACCTAAGTAAACACAAAATGCAGTTTTTAAGCGATGACTTTATTTATTAAGGGAAAAAAACTATCTAAACCTACATGGTCCTGTGTGAAAAAGTAATTGCCCCCCCTTGTTAAATCATGAAGTAACTGGTTAATCACATTTTTGGAAAAGCTGAGTTAAATTTCACTAGCCACACCCAGGCCTGATTACTGCCAGACCTGTTGAATCAAGAGATCACTTAAATAGAACTTGTCAAAGTGAAGTAGGCCAAAAGATCTCAAAAAGGAAGACATCATGCCATGATCTAAAGAAATTTTGAAACATATGAGAAACAAAGTAATTGACATCAGTCTGGAAAAGGTTGCAAAGCCATTTCTAAAGCTTTGTGACTCCAGCAAACCACGGTGAGATCCATTATCCACAAATGGAAAAACATGGAACAGTGGTGAACCTTCCTAGGAGTGGCTGGCCTACAAAAATTACCCCAAGAGCGCAGTGATAACTCATCCAAGTCATCACGAAAGAACCCAGAACAACATCTAAAGAACTGCAGGCCTCACTTGTCTCATTTAAGGTCAGTGTTCATGACTTAACCATAAGAAAGAGACTGGGCAAAAATGGCATGTGTGGCAGAGTTCCAAGGTGAAAACCACTGCTGACCAAAAAGGCTCATTTCACTGTTGCCAAAAAACATCTTGATGATCCCCAAGACTTTTGGGAAAATATTATGTGGACTGGCGAAACAAAAGTTGAACTTTTTGGGAGGTGTGCGTCCTGTTACATCTGGCATAAAAGTAATACAGCATTTCAGAAAAAGAAAAGCATGCCAACAGTCAAACATGATGGTGGTGGTGTGATGGTCTGGGGCTGCTTTGCTGCTTCTGGACCTGGATGACTTGCTGTGATTGATGGAACCATGAATTCTGCTCTCTACCAAAAAATCCTGAAGGAGAATGTCTGGCCATCAGTTTGTGACCTCAAGCTGAAGCGAACTTGGGTTCTGCAGCAGGACAATGATCCAAAACACATCAGCAAGTCCACCTCTGAATGGCATAAAAAAACAAAATGAAGGTTTTAGAGTGGCCTAGTCAAAATCCGGACTTGAATCCAATTGAGATGCTATGGCATGACCTTAAAAAGATGGTTCATGCTTGGAAACCCTCCAATATGGCTGAATTAAAACAATTCTGCAAAGAACTGTGGGCCAAAATTCCTCAACAGTGATGTGAAAGACTCATTGCCATTTATCGCAAATGCTTGATTGCAGTTGCTGCTGCTAAAGGTGGCACAACCAGTTATTAGGTTTAGGGGGCAATTACTTTTTCACATAGGGCCATGTAGGTTTGGATATTTTTTTTCCTTAATAAATAAAATCATCACTTAAAAACTGCATTTTGTGTTTACTTGGGTTATCTTTGTCTAATATTTACATTTGTTTGATGATGTAAAACATTTAAGTGTGACAAACATGCAAAAAATAAGAAATCAGGAAGGGGGCAAATACTTTTTTTATTGCACTGTATGTGTGTGTGTGTATATATATATATATATATATATATATATATATATATATATATTGCACCTTATTGCCTGGCTTAGTTTTGTGTCCACAGACTCAGTAACTTACGTTTGATTTGACTAGCAGGCTTCTACTGCTTTAGCTTATTGGGTGGTATGGGGGAGGGGAAGTAAAGATACCATGTACCAGGTTAATCTCTTTGTAGGCATGTCACCCTTACAATAAAGTTACCAGCTGTTCTAGGAACTGTACTACTATTAGAGCATATAGTGAGGAGAAGGCATTGAGATATTTTATATAAACTGAGCTTAAACAACCTTTTATTATGCCATATGATCATGCACTGAAGCTGGTAGGCGAGTTTTACAATGTCTGAACCTCCAATCCATCCCTTCATCCATCTACAACCACTTTTTCCCATTTTTGCACAAAAACTTAAGTTATGATCTAGGAAAATAAAGTGCAACAGCATGTTCAGTAGGCTACTGCTTTTGTTTACTCAGAAAATGGATGTCAACATTCTAATATTGTAAAAATTGTTAATTTGGGGCAGATTCTACTTTTAAATCAGACTTTATGAACATTGCTGAAATCTTTTGAAAATGAATGCTGTTGTGTTACTAACTTTAAATGACATTGAAAAAAAGAACAAGACTTTGTCCCTGCATTGTTTCTGAATGCAGTGAAGCAGATGGGAAACACTGAGGAAGAGGAGGATGATGCCATCTTGATGCCCTACACTTTGGTGCTTTCGTGAAACTGGGGGTGAACACATTAAGTGTACAATTATCTGGAAAAAAGAAATTCTTTTTATGAAATGAGTGAGCCACTGCCTTTTGCATCTATTTTCTATAATCTTCACCACCCTTTATATAAATATTCCAAAGTGTGAAGAAAGACAAAGAGCCTGATGCTACTCCATTTCTAGAAAAGCTTTATACTGTGCCCAAAAGTTATGCCCTATAACACAAGTTCCTCTTTGACAGATCTGGAAAAAAAAAGCTTATGTCAGATTTTCAGAATGATACATCACATGACTACAGTAACGGATATTTTGTGAACAAAAAACACATTGTAGTGGTGTTACAGATGCTAAGTCCCTGAGTCTGCTTCTGTTCATGGTTATGTACCAAAATGGTATAGTTCATCAAGCTACTGAAATGCTGGAGGACATGGTTTGGATGAGGAAGATTAAAAAAAAATCACATTTTTAACACCTTCTAGACATTCCAACATGTCTACAAGAGTGCCTGTCAATGAGCTTATTTTGTGTTTAAATCTCCCATTTATGGTACTACATTCAGTGGCAGAACAGGATATGAGGGCTGCCTAGGTCTACATGTGTGGGACAACAGGAATAAAGAAGAGGAGGCCATTATAGACTTCTGTCTGGCAAATCGTTTGCTAGTATCCAACACATGGCTCAGACAGACAGTCACAAAATCACATACAAGAGAGGTCAACATGCAATTAAGATACTTCCTCCTAGTAAGGAATGGGAACTGGGGTAGATTCAGTGATAGCAGTCATCCCCAGTGAAACAGCTGGCCCACAGCATAAACCACTGGTTGCCACAATCAGCTGCAAGCAGTGGTCAAAGGCTCTAAGGTCAACAGAGACCAGGTTGAATACCTGGAAGTTGACTGGAGAGAAAGCACAACAGTTCAATGAATTTATCAGGGCTCTAGCACCTCCAGAAGAGGAGGAAACAGGTGGAGTTGAAAAAGAATGACAGCATTTTAAAATAGCATGTGCGAAAACTACAGAAAAGTTATGCGACTGACCCAGTTATGGAAATAAAGTACATATGGAAAGCCAGTGGTGGAATGCAGGAGTGCAGGAAAAAGTGGAAGACAGAAAACACAGACCAGGCTAGGAGGGAATATTGGTTGGCTAACAAAGAGGCTAAAAGAGCAGTTGCAATAGCAAAGAACAAGGTATCAAAGGCACTCTTCCAACTTCTGCAAAGTCAGACAGTAGATAGCACGAAGAAACTATATCAGGTTGCAAGGCAATGACAGAAAGATAAAAAAGACAGTCAAACACTCTCCATATGAGATGCCAGCAACTACCTGCTCACCAGTCCACAGGACATCAAAGGCAGATGGAAGGAGTACTTCCAGCAGCTTCTGAATGAAGAAAAACTCACAGAAGCTGTACTGCTTCAGTCATGGCCTACAACAAGAGAAGAGGAGGAACCCACCATAGAAGTAAGAAGAGCACTAAGGAAAATGAAGTCAGGGAAAGCAGCAAGCTCAGGTGAGGTCACAGCAGATATGATAAAGATGCTGGGTGGGATAGGGGAGAAATGGCTCCTGAAGGTACCCATAGCAGCGTGGATAGAAAGGCATATCCCAGATGACTGCAGAATAAGCATACTAATGCCATTGTTTAAGAACAAAGTAGACATTCACAACTGTGGGCAGTACAGAGATATCAAACTCCTGTCACATTGCATGAAATTTCTGGAGAGTGACTGATAAACTAATACACGAGTAGCAGAAAGCAAGATGGAAGATGAGCAGTTCAGATTAGGATCAGGATGCAGCACAACTAAATTGAAGTTTTCAGTTAGACAGATAGTTGAGAAGAAACTAGAAATGAGGAAAGAGTCCAATTGGTCATTCTTACAGTTGGAGAAAGCATATGACAAGGTCTAAGAAAGCTGATTTTGGCAGTTCTGTGGAGGTTCAAAGCCCCACAAACACTGGTAGAACTAATGCAGGCTGTGTACAAGGATCCAATAACTTAAGTATGAACAGAATTCAGTCTCAGAGATGTGCTCTCCCAGTGGGAGCGGCTGTGCATTAGGACTCAGCTCTGAGCCCACTGCTGTTCACTCTAGTGATGGACTACATTAAAAACAGGTCTGAGGAGACAGATCAACAAAAGTTGCTATATGCAGATGATGTGGCATTACAAGAGCCTCTGAGCAAGAACTTTAGTAAAATACAAAACTGAATGCCCATGGGATGAAACTGAGCACAGGTAAGACAGTTGTAATGGCAGCAAATGGCAGAGTTCAGAAGAAGCTGAGAATTGAGATAGAAGGGAAAATAGTGGAACAGTTTAACAGCGTCAAGTATCTGGGAGGGTTGGTTGAGGAGAAGGGAAGACTGAATGAAAAGGTCAAAGATAGAATCAGAGGGGTTGTGCCTAACTGGCACAGAGTGTCAGATATAATATGTGACAGAAAAATGCCAAAGAAGCTGAAAAGTAAGGTGTACAAAACAGTGGTGCAACCAGTATTACTCTGTGGTACAGAAACCTGTTCAGTAAAGGCAGAGCAGTTGAGGAAGTTAGGGGTGATGGAGATTAAGTGCCTGAGATGGGTGGTAGGATGCACACTGTGGGACAGATGAAGGAATGAGGACATAAGAGCCAAAGCCAAAGTAAGTTCAATTGCTAAAAAGTGAAAGAGAGCAGATTACAGTGGTTCAGGCACATGTGCAGAAAAGCAGAAAACAGTCTTGTGAAGATGATTTGGGACAGACAGAAGAAGTTAAGAGGAAACGAGGACACCCAGCAAGGAGTTGGATGGACTGTGTGAAAGAAGACTTGTGATAGTCAGTCATGAATGTTGAAGAAGGCACGAGTGGCACTGAGTAGAGATGGTGACAGCTCATAGAACACCCTAACCCCATGTAGAAAATAGGAAAAAGGGGGTTGATGATGATTAAAGAGGCAAAGATGTCTTAAAAGAAGGCCCTGCTCTATGAATGTCACTGTCCCGAGAATCCTTTCTAAGGTGGAAGCACCTGTTCTGCTTTTACAATTAAAAATTTAAGAAAAAGAAGACTGCTTTTTCACACCTGTTAAGAACATACAGGTAAAAGAGTCAAAAACTGGAAGTTTTCTTTTTATAAGAAAACATCTGAATAGTAATCTTAACTTTAGGGGTCAGTTCTTCTCAGGCAAAACATCTGGAACGAGGTGGGTCACCATACAGCACTGGGTAGGGAGTTTTGAAGGCCAGAAGCCCCTTACTCACAAAAATACTTTCAAATCCTTGTGTTCCATAGACAGGCCCAGTCTATGGGAGACACTGCAGAAAATGGATTCTAGGTTCCAGTCTCTTTTAAGAGGTTATTATTCTAAATTATATGATGCAACAATGAAAAAGGATTTGTGAAGACAAATACTGGATCTTTCAGGCATCAACAAACAGGATGCAAGTGAAATATTCAAATTCAATAACACTTTAGTGTTTGATTTCCCTTCCATATCTTTC
This sequence comes from Protopterus annectens, assembly GCF_019279795.1. Lineage (NCBI taxonomy): Eukaryota > Metazoa > Chordata > Ceratodontiformes > Protopteridae > Protopterus > Protopterus annectens. The sequence continues at coordinate 1,041,763,063 of NC_056741.1, forward strand.
ATATAGGGATGTAAAAGATCATTCCTGAGCCAAAAGATGCCTACTGGCATACTCCAATTTCGAAACCCACTGGTGGATTCTCATAAGTTAAGTAATAAGATTTAACACTTCCAAGTTGCAGTTTCTTTTTTTTTTCTTTGCTCCAGCAACTGCTCATATGATGTTTATTAAATATCATGTGGAAGCTGTAGCAGCCCACTGGCTGAGGGGAGGATAATCACATTAACTTTCTAGAGATGACTGTCTCATTCATACAAAGTCAAACAAATGACCACTGGCTCACATGCATTTGCACATTTTCTTCTTGTATTGTACTGTTTTTGGCTGATATTTGCATGGTGTATCATTCCAGACGGGGTACAAGAAATAGAGACTCTCGTAGGTAATGCCACAGCCATGGTTAATGGTCAGCCTATCTCAGTATCATGAGACAGATGTCTAGAAGTATAATGACAGTACCATATTATTCATGAAAAACATTCACTATCTGAATAGTTTGTGGCACAAGATGAAAGACCCTTTGAATGTGATCTTTCTCAATTAAAAATATATTTTAGTTATCTCCCTTCTGTTGACAATCAGCTACCCTTAGCCCCTATCTTAATTTCACCAGGTGTAGTGGAATTGCCTAAGCCTCCCCCTGGGCTCAACACAACCCATATCCAGGGCTAGTCAGGTGGTTGAAAATTTTGGTGCTCTCATGCACAACTTTAAAACCAAGTAGTATACAGCTTGCAGCATGGTGCTCACCAAACTCTTGATACAGTTATTACAGTGAGCACTGGCTGCTTCCCTACACCTGGATGGGTAAAAGCCAGCATCAGCCACTCGCGTCCATTCTCCCTCCAGTCCCTGTGCAGCAGGTCATCTGGTGTGCATTCAGGGCTTTATCTCTCTGCACCATGGGGCCAGATATGATCAAAGAATTCTTAACTTTGACATCAGCAGCTGAAATGAAAGTATGAAGAGCTTCTTAACCACTCTCCCGCCCTCCTCCTGTACTGGTCCTGACAAAAAATGCCCCATACATGAACAGGTAGTACAGATGGAATCCTGGAAGGTCCAGATTGTCTGTTCTCCATTTCGGATCCAACTCTACATCAATGCAAATCAAGATTCTAACATCAACCTTGCCTTAGCAGCCTTTGAGAACAGTCTAAACACAGGAGCAGCTGGTTATGGAAACCACCATTATGGTCATGTAGGACATGAACAAACAAGGTGATAACTGCTCATACCATCCATGCAGGATCCCTTGCAAATGTGAGATACAACCTTTAGCTTCAGTCTTCTGCTGACAGCAATCTGTCTGGGAGGGGAAAGAAATTGCAGACTACTTAATTAAAGAAGTTATTGTAGATCACAAATTATAGTAAAAGAGCAAATGCCTTGGGATTTAACTACTTAATTAAAGAAGTTATTGTAGATCACAAATTATAGTAAAAGAGCAAATGCCTTGGGATTTAACTATCAGTCAGTGGTGTCAAAAAGGGGTTGATTGCAATTAAATTTATTGCCCATTTCCTGATGTTTGGGATGACTGCATGGGACTTCTCCAGAAATTTCTGAAAGAGAACTTGATTTACACATTCCCCTTATTTTTGTCATGCAAAATGTTTTTTAAAGGTAAGAAAGTAAAAAAAGTCAAGCTCATCCCAGAGGCCTCTTACTGGCTCAGATAGCCATGGTTTTCCCTTCAGTTAGACAGCACTCTGGTTTCCATACTTGATCTTAGTTATGACCTGTTTCTATAGCAAACAAAACAAAGCCCTGAATCCCACAAGTCACTGATTTTGTCTAAGTAGCTGGTATGAAGTATTACATATTATACGAGTAGCCAAAAGGCCATCTACAAAAAAAAAAAAAAACCTTGTGCATCTAAATTGAAGAGATTTTATTTTGTGTTAATAAGAAACTGCCACACCTTCTATGCTTAACTACCTTAGTTATTTGTTGATCTGAACAAAAATGAAAAAAATGCCAGCACCAGAAGGGACTGATGCTAATAGCTTTATTGAGCTGAATACTAGACCGGTTTCAGCACATGGCTTTCATCAGTAGATTAATACACTTTAAAGAAAAAGCCCCACAATAAATAGCTCAGCAATGATGACATCATTTCCTGTCATAAGAAAAGTATAAGATTAATACACATATCTATATATATATTTGTACATAGTTCAAATAGCATGTGTATGAAAAAGAAACATATATTTTTTGAAATAATGAAATAAATAAAACAAATCAGGCATAAACATATAACCTAAGAAAACCAATATTTATAATTTATCATTGAGTCCAGGGGAAAACAAACCTCCTAGTTTCACTATCCATTTTCTTTCTTTATTGTTAAGAATTTTGTGCCATCCAGTTTTGAAAGCACGATTACCTGTAATGTTGTCTATGATAGTTAAAGTAAATTTAGCAATGGGATGATTCACTGAGTGTCTATATAGGGCATTGGTGATCCTGGCATTCCTAATATCCCCCAAGTGTTCAGATAATTCCTAATATCCCCCAAGTGTTCAGATATTCTAATTCTGAATTGTCTAGATGTCTGCCCAACATAAAAAGCTTGACAGGTGCATGTTGCAAGATAGACAATCCAATCTGAGCTACAATTACCAAAACAACCAATATTATATAGATGTCCCGTATTCTTACTAGTAAATGTTTTGGTTTTAAATATGTAGCTGCAAAAACTGCAGTGTCCACAGGGGTAAGTTTCAGGCTTCCTTCTATATATTCTTCCTCCTTTCCAACCTGACCTTCCCCTCATCCTTTCTTCACTCATCTCAAAACTTACCAAATACCTCCTCACATTCCCCCTCTGCCACTGATTTGGCTAGTCCATTCTTTGAGTCCACAACCTTCTTCAAGAAACAAAAAGTAATTTCACAGAAGAAAGGAACAGTTCATCCCAACACTCTACAGCATATGCCTCTCCTGATCTTTCACAATTAGGATGACATAGTAACAACTCCCCTACATGATCTTGTGCACTCATGTTTCCCCATCTCTTCTGATTTCTAAGAAAATCAGCAGATCCTCTATCATCTGGTGATATCCTTTCTCCTCCAACTAGCATAGACATTTAGGCTTTACTCTGAACTCCTTCCAACAGCATGATGTTCTTTTCCTTTTATTTGCTCCAGAACCACCCACAATACTTAAAATATGGCCTGGCCAGGACCTGGTAGAGCAGAAAAATCATTTTCTCTGTCTTTTGAGTCTACACCCCCCACCAAAGATAAAACTGAGCATTCTCTGTTGGATGTTACCATTTCCTATCACTTTGCTTCTGGTGGTTCAAACTGAGTGGTGGGATCAGCATCCCAGAGTTTTCTCTTTATGCAGCTATCAGCACCACTCCCCAGATGATACTTCACACCAGGGCTGTTGTGGCTAAAGTGCAGAACTTATACACCTCTCTTTACTGAATCTCAGTTGCTAACTGTCCACTTTGTTAACCTTTCACCACAACTGTGTCTTACCCTTCAACCATGAAGTAATCCACTTCTTCACCTCAGCCTCTCCAGTTTTCCTATCAGCATGCTCAGAACCAGTTCAAAGGTTCAAGCAAAGATCAGGTTGGCCATATTTACTGATACTTTCTTGATAATTTCACATGTAACACCTTTCATAAAATATTATCAGGTTTGACTGGCATATGCTTCTGGCCATTAGCCTTTGCTACTTGTTGTCTTGGAGACTGTCTTCTTGGAAGTTCTAAAGATTTATTTCATGATTTTCCTTACCACTGCTCTTAGGCTAAAAGGCCTGCTGTTTTCCAGATTATTTTTGTTTACTATCTTTCACAGGTACCGCACTTGCTGTCTTGTAGTTCTATGGCACTTCTGTACTGCCAGTGATCTGATGAAGATCTACAGCAGGGGATATGACAGCACACTTGCCAGATATTTGAGAACCCTGGGATGCAGCTCACCTAGTGCATGTGCTTTATCCTACTTTAGGATAGCCTTTACCCTCTCCACTTCCTCTCTATTTACAACAATGTCTATCCACTGCTATCACCATTCTAATCTTTCACTGTTCTAGCATGCCACCCTAGCTTGCTTTTCTTTGTGAAAATGAAGCAAAACATTCCTATACTACTTATTTATTTATTTTTTTTATTTTACATTTGTTGACCGGGATAGTCTGACTGGATATATGTCCATTTTCAGCGGAGGCCCGGGGAGAAAAGCTCCAAAGCAAGTACAACAATTGCATAACAAATTAAAACATTAAAGAGATGCAATTATTAACAGACATAAGTAAAAACATTTTAAAAACAGATCAAAAAAGTTTTTTTACATATTTAGGTTGTGTAGGTTATGTACTTTTTCAGTAGAACACAGAGAGGATCAAAGCAACAGAAGGTTTATTACTAAATTGGTTCCATGGAAAGAGAGCTTCAACCATAGAATACATAGAGATAAAACAAAGCAACAGGAAATGGGTATAATAGACTTTAATGGAGGTCAGGCAAGAGGAGATAGTAAAATAGGGCTCCAGTGGCAAATCTGGCAATGTTGTTATAAGATGTTGCCAATTTATTGATATTGCTTTTGGAGAGGTTTGTAAAAATTGGGGAGGCATAGAAAAGGGTGGAGATTAAGTGAGTTTGGGCAATAGTAGTCCTAGCTGAAGTTGTGAGAAAGGGTTTAAGTCTATAAAGGAAACCAAGTTTTCTATTAACAGATTTAATAGATTGGTTTATATGCATGTCAAAGTTGAGATTATGGTCAATTGTTACACCTAAAAGTTTGGGGGTCATGTCCGGAGCTATTTCAGTATCATTATTAGATATAACTGTGAAGTTAATAGCAGGGGACTTCTGAGTGGGAGTAAACAATAGTAGTTTGTTTTTTTTAGGGTTAAGGAGGAGACGGCATTGGTGGAACCAGTTTTCAACTAAGGTAAATACTTTTTGGGTATTGGTTTGAAGTTCTGCGGGCGAGGAGGCAGTAGATATTAATATTAAGTAACTGGCATATTGTATGCAGGTGGTTTATGGAAGGGATGTTTTCAGATCATTAATGAAAATAGTAAAGAGTAGAGGTCCCAGAATAGAGCCTTGTGGGACACCAAGAGAGATAGGGAGCTGAGTGGATAATTTATTGTCACAGAGGACTGCTTGTTGTCTATTTCCTACGTAGGACTTAAACCACTTGACTGTCTGGGTGTCTAATGACAGGGATTTAAGTATATCTAGCAATAGTTGGTGATTCACCATGTCAAATGCCTTAGAGAGGTCAATAAAGAGGACTGAGGACAGTAAGTTATTGTTACGGTTTTTATTGATGTAGTCTGAAAAGGATAGGAGTGCTGTTGTAGTACTGTGGAATGGCCTAAAGCCATGTTGGCTATCTGATAGTAGGTGGTTTTGGAGGAGATGATCAAGTAGTTGACGATAAATACATCTCTCCATGATTTTTGCTAAAGGGGAGAGTAGGGCTATTGGGCGGAAGTTTGAGAGTTCATTTGAGTTACCTCCTTTATGGAGTGGAATAATGTGTGAGACTTTCCATAGATGAGGGATGTAACATTCAGTAATGGTTCTATTAATTAAGATGGAAATAGGGTAAGCAAGTACTCCAGCTGCCATTTGCAGATGTTCAGCTGCTAGGAGGTCAGCTGATGGAGTGCAAGGTTTAAGCTTAAAAAGTAGGGTGCATATAAATGAGGTTGGCACAGGCTGTAGATGTAGTAGGTGGGGTAAATTGGCTGGCAAGGGTGACTCAGTGGTGGTAACAGGTGGTATGGGTGGTAAGGTGTTAGCTAAGGATTGGACAGTTTCAGAGAAGAATTTGTTAAAAGTGTCAGCAATTTGGTTGGGAGAATTTTGAGTCAAATGAGAGGGGGTGGGTGTTTTGGAGTGTCCAGGATGGAGCAATTTATTTATTCCTGACCAGAATTTTTGTGGGTTTTGATGTTGGGTATGTTGGAATTTAAGGTAATAGTTTTTTTTTATCAAGGAATATTGATTTCTTTGCAGCATTTCTGAGCTGTCTAAAGTTTAAATGATCAGTAGGGTTTTTAGTAGTTCTCCATTTGTTCCAGGTTTTATTTCTCATTTGCATTTTTTGTCTTGTCTCATTAGAGAGCAAAGGAGCAGGTTTGTTCCTAATTCTGACATTGCAAGAGGGGGTATGGTGGTCCAGAATTTGTAAGAATTTGTTGTTAAATTAAGAGATTGCTTCATCAAGTGGTAGGTATTTAAGGGGTGACCAATTGCAGGCTTTAAGCTCTGCTTGAAAATTAACTGGGTTTAGATTTTTCTTGTTCCGGGTAGTTCTGAAGTTAATTTGATTGGGAATGGGGGTCTTTTGTCTAGTTATAAAGGTAAGAGAATGGTCATTAATATCATCAGGAAGCAAGCCTATTTTATATAATTGGGGATTACAGTTAACTAGTATCCAGTCTAAGGTGGTTTGTTTGTTAATAGGTTTATGGGTTCTGGTAGGGTAGGTGATGGTTTGATAAAAGCCATAAAGGTTTATGCGAGTAATTGGGTTGTCAGAAGTACAGCATTTCCAGTCAATATTAAAATCACCAAGGAGTATGGTTTCTTGTGGGAAGGATGTGGAGAGCCAACTAAGGGTGTTTTCTATGGTATTAATTTTGTTACCTGGGGGGATGTAAGAGCAAATGATGTAAATAGATTAGCATTAATGTGGAGTTTGGTCATTAAGATCTCGGCATTGCTGGGAGAGGGTGGTTGAATATCTAGTGAGGTGACCTGCAATTCTGATTTAAACACTATTGCCACCCCACCACCCTTTTTATTATGTTTTTTTCTGTCTTTTGCAGTCTCCCATCTTTGCTTAGCTTGACCAAGTCTGTTCTCCCTTCTGTTATACACCTAAGAGACTTTGTTCCTCTTCCTGACCTCTCCTGTCAGCTTCCTTTCAAATTACACATTATTCCTCTGCTGATGTTCTTCGTGTTTCACTGTTGCAGTCATTACATTTGGGCTATCTGCTTGCAGTAGCCCTCAGTTGGCCTGATTAACAAAGTCTTGGGTCCTGCATTGGTTGCTGTCCCTTCTTCCATGACATCAGGTCATCAGGGGTATAAAACATGCAGCCGATGCTATTACATCAGTCTTTCTTGCCGTGCGGTGCCTGAAGCAGAAGCAGTTCGCAAGTGCCGGTCATCAGACTCCTGAAATTTTTGTTTTCGAGTTTCAGAACCAAAGTCTTCAATTAAAGCTAAATACCCTGTTGTGGAAACTTTTTCTTGCTCCTTACCGATGTCAGTAAAAGTTAACTGCATTACTTGTGGAAAGCAAATACCTCACAAAGATTTTCATTCATACTGGAATCCTTGCCTAGGCCCTGACCATGACGTACCTTGCTGTCGGTTTTGTGCCTTTTTAAAATCAGCACACTATTTGTCGTTGGTATATTTTCACCTCTAAATATTTTGGTTCTCGGTTCAATTATCCAGAGATGTCATCTGTTAGCCATCCGACTACCTGTATTCCAAAAAAAACGCATAGATAGAGACAGAGACAGGCCGCCTAGGTCTAAAGCTGCTGACGACGCTTCTCTTAAGCCAGTTCGCCGGTATTCAGTGAGATGCTTTTGCAGTTCCTGAAATCCACTACTTCTGATTCGCAGGCCTCTACTGAGAACCATTTGGAGTCCGGTATGCTGCGAGATGCTTCAACTGTGGAACCTGTGGATATCTCCACTTTGGATGGGTACGGAGCTGCTGTGAAGGCACTGGCTTCTGAGGCTGTATTCAGGCCTATGGGTATATGTAAGCTTCAGTATGATTTACAGACTGTCGCTGTCCATTATAGCTGTACGTGCTAGACCTGGGGTGAATTCCATCCATTGGTCCAAGTTATGCTTGAATAAGGTTAGGGAAGGACTCTGTTTCCTACAGATTATACAGAAGTGATATGCGCCTGGCATACAAGGCATTCTTGGATCCCGCTGTGATGGACCTTATGTACATCTGCATAACCAATGGCATCAGAACTATGGATAAATAGGGACAGGCATGTGTCTCAGAGAATTTTCCTCCTCTGGAACAGGCTTTGTTTCCCTGTGAAGCAGAGTATATGGATAAGATTTTGAGGTGATCTGCATAGGACATGTTTACACTCTGTATTTTTTCTGTAAGGAACCTCTGTGGATGTTCTATTTGTTGCATGTGCCTGGTCAGGTACATACCAAAGGGGGTGTTGTACTGAATGATGATTCTGATGAGGGTCTAATACAGAGTAACTATGACCTCCTAGAACCTAGATGCCATGTCCTTGTTTATAAGCTGAGATGCATATAATAATCTCCTTACTACCTTAAACACATGTTGGTCCATAGCCAGGTTACTGTCCATATATGCCCCCAAGTCCCTGACTACTCAGTCTAGCTTTAGAAGAGTGTTATCAATAAAGCAGTTTCATAGGGTGGCTGACTTCCCAAAAGGATACTATTATGCATTTCTTGGGATTGAGTTTTAAGCCACTGTTTTTGCTCCAGTCATTTGTCTGTGTTAGTCCTTCCTGTAGGATGCTAGTGTCTTGGGAGATTTTATGACTACTCATAGTTTGCAGTCATCTGCAAATTTCATCAGTCAGATGCTTCTGACATTGGCTTTGACTTCTAAAAATAAAGGCCAAAAAGGAGCAGACCCAGCATAGAGCCCAGAAGTCTCCCCTATCCTAACTTCTTGGTTCCTATCTGAGAACCAGTTGCTAGCCAGAGCATAACATAGGGATTAATGCTTAATTCCGTGAGTTGTTTACAATGCCCAAATGGAGTACTGTATCAAATGCCTTTGCCAGATGAAGGTATACAGTATGCATCACTTTGCCTTCATCCATTGCCTTGAGGACCTTTTCAGAGAAGTCCACTAGGTTGAGTAGGCATGATCTGCCTTTCTTGGATCCAGTGTCTGAAGGCTTCTTATGTTACTAATCAAATCCATGATCAATCTTTCTATGGGTTAGCATATACCAGTCAGACTTATGGGTCTGCAGTTGCCAAGATGTCCTTATGCAGAGGGAAGACCACTGCAGTCCTCCATTCAAGGGGGGAAAAAGCCTGTCGGGAGGCTATGGCTAAATAGTGACTCCAGAGGTCCAGATAAGTCATGCTTCAGGCTATTTACAGAGTGCATTTAGGACCTGCTCCCAAGAACAGAAGGCGGGTTATGTTTGATGGTATTACTTGGGAGTTGGCTGGGGGGGGGGGGTTAAAACTTGAATTGAATTTGTCAGCCAGCAGATTTGCTAGATCTTCTGGCTCAGTGTAAGTAGCTCCAATAGCAATCAGTCCTGCACAGTATTGTGTATTGTTTTTAAAGTTTCGGACATAGCTTAAGAAAACCTTGTGGTTAATCTTAGACTGGAAAGCTATCTTTACCTCAAAATTGGATTTTGGTAGACTTAATCTGCCCTCTTAGTTGATTGTTTAGCCTGATGAAAGGGTTTTTATTTTGTTGGGCATTGCACTTAGATTTAGCTAGGAGATTTTTTCCATTTGTCGTGCAATCAGTTCATGTTTGGATTCTATCAGAGTGTTTTTTTTTTAGTTTGTTCTGGGTTTATTTCTGGTAGGCACAGCTGACTCTATGCATGTATTAAGAAGACTGGGCAGGGTTTTTTTTTTGTACAATTCTGCACAGGCAGCCGTGTTCTCTGGCTTTGGAAGTGCTTGAGATTTTGTTAGGTAATCACCTAATAATAGGTAGTTTGTCTTAGAGTAGCTACTAACTGATACAGGGTTTGCTGGGGTCACAGCATTAGTTCTTATTTTGAAGATGACAACTTTATGGTCTGACCTTAACAGAGAGGACTCTACACTGGGGAGAGGGTGCAGCATTCTCCCACATTTTTTAGTACAAGATCCAATATCTTTACACCATTAGTGGGCAAAATAGATTAAATCGTTCAGGGTGTTTGTGCTTACAAATCTAGGAATCTCTGGTCCTGCAAGTTTGGGGTCACATAAGATTCCCAGTTTACAGAAGGGTAGATAAAGTCCCCCATAAATATGTTATTGGGTTGAATGGCAAGTGTTTACAGTAGGTCTAAATATGAGCTATGGGTTTTGTGGGGCATAGAAGGTTTCCTGCAGCTTGCAAAGATATAATATGGGACTCTAGCTATGGTAATTTGGATATGGAGAAAGTCAAATGCATTTTCTTGTTTGACCAACCACGAGGTAGGTTTGTTTTTGATGTACAGTGAGACACCTCCATCTTTAGTCCCTGCCTGTGCAGTAGCTGGTCTACATGTGTGGAAGATATTCTATCCTTGCACTGCTGCAGTGCTCTCAGTGGCTTTTAAACCATGTCTTGGTAACTGCATAAATGTTTACATTCTTCAAGGTGAGAATAGCTCGAAGAGAGTGGAGTTTCTAGTCTAGGCTCTTAGCATTGAGCAGCAACACCTTTAGATCCGTAGGGTTGATTTTGCAAACTTGGAAGGACAGTTTGACATTGCCTAAAAATAGGTACTATGGGGGAGTACAATGTTTTAGGCAATATTCAAAAGCCTAGCAGGGACAAGTACAGACAGCCAGTGGCAAAGCAACATACTCTATTGAGCTATGCTGACAAATACTGCACTCTCTTTGAATGGCACCAGAAGCCAAACCAATTAAAGTCAATCATCTTCGGTTCGTATATTCACATTTTCTTGGTGAAGATAGAATACTGCTCAATGCAAGGTTCATATCACCTTGGGACACACAGTCTGTCTTCAAGAAGACCAGAGAAGTATGTCTCAGATCATTTACCCTCAGATAGACTAAGACTGAATTATGTTGCTACTTGCGGTTCAATGATCAGAGTGCATAAATGACTTGGCGGATCCTGGCCCCTGATAGGTAACTGACCATAATTTTTTCCTTGTTTAGTCTGATGAGTGGGACATCCATATGTCTCACAAAGGGGTCTCCTATGACTACAGTATTGAGTAGTGTGTTGGTTTGCTTTATGGGCTTTGAAGAGGCTCCATGTGGTTTGGTTGTATGTACAGTGTTGGCTGTTGTTTGGTAGGGTACCTTTAGATTTGCTGAGGATAACTGATGTGGGTAGAGTGTCTGGGAGATCTTTGGGGTTTAAGAAGACTGCTTTTACTGCCTCAGCATATGTTGGTCTATGTACCAGGTATATACTACGTGAGGTGGGTGTAGTGTGTGGGTTACTGACAACCTGATTGTTATTTTGAGTGCTTGTATGCAAGAGCCTTTCCTCCAGTGACAATATATAATTACATCTCTTGCATAATGCATTAGTTTCTCTAAGGATTAATTGGTTGTCATTGAAAAATGAGACACTTGCTACAATCATAGGTTGGTACTAGGCTATCGGCCCTAGAGCCTATACAAGCCTAGCCATAACAATTCCCTGGATATTTCTTCCCATAATATTTACTTCTCTGGACCCCTGTCTAGCAGGGCGACTGACATGATACCCGGGGTGAATTTCCTATCTCCCATCCAATCATCAAGGTTCCTTTTGAAGAGAGCCAAGGAGGCGCTCTGCCTGACATGTATGAGCAGTCTATACCAGAGTATAGGGAGTCTCTGGGTCAGGAACCTATCCCTCTAGCATGTTTTGTTCATTGTGATGACAAGGTTTAGATCACTGTAGCGTGTGGCTCTGAGGGATTGGGATTTATTTAAGTGGAGCATGTCCAACAGCTCAGGGTTTGACATGGCCTTGTATGTCAAGCAGAGATCGCCTCTGAGTAGACGATATGCCACAGAGTATAGCTGGAGTTTTTTTAGACTGTCAGCATATGGCATCTGCTTTAGGCCTGTGATTCATTTAATGAAGTATTTCTGTGGCCTTTCCAGCTGTTGCAGATGTCTTGTGAGGTACATACCAAACGGGGCATTATACTCTATAATGGGTCTAATGAGGGATGAGTACAGTGGGGCAATGACCTCCTTTTTTCTGGATGAAAAGCCCTTAGTGATGAGGTGTGCTACATAGAAGGATTTCCTGACTGTTGTGGTGATGTGTTTATCGAAAGTGAGACCACTGTCCACCTGTGTCCCTAAGTCTCTCATCACACTTTCGATGTTTAGTGTACTGTCACCTATGTGGTAATTCATGGGTACATGTTTTTTCCAAAGGGGATAATTATACATTTCTTGGAATTAAGCTTGAGCCCATGGCTCTGGCACCAGGCATCTGTTTCTGTAAGGCCCTTTTCTAGAATATCCACATCTTTTGGGGATTCAATAATGGCTCCCAGTTTGCAGTCATCTCTGAACTTTGTTAGCCAGAGTCCCTTAGCGTTGGCCTGTACTTCAGAGAAGTAGATGCCAAACAAGAGTGGTCCCAGGACTGAACCCTGAGAAACTCCACTTGTCACTTGTCTGGAGTTGGATTTGGAGTCGGCTACTTTTACAGTCTGGGTTCTGTCAGTAAGCCAGTTGGCAACCCATCGAGTGATGTAGGGATTTATGCCCAGCTTAGTAAGTTTATTTATGATTCCAGAGTAGGGGATGGTGTTGAAGGCCTTGGCGAGGTCTAGATAGGCTGTGTGGACCAACTTACCCTCGACCTCAGCTCTGGAGACTGATTCAAAGAAGTCAATCAGGTTCTGGAGACAAGATCGGCCGTTCACAAACCCAAACTGGGTGGGGTCCAGTGTTTGAAGGTTGCCAATGTCTTTGTTTATAAGTTCCATGATAATGCGTTCCATGCCCTTGCAGATCAGGCTCGTCAGAATGATGGGACAGTAGTTCCCGTGATCCAAGGTCGATCCCCCCTTGTGGAGTGGGATAACTGTAGCTGTGCGCCACTCAGTGGGCACGAAGCCTAAGGTGAGGCTATGATTAAACATGACACTTAGGTGAGGTGCCAGTTCATTTTGTAGTTCATGTAGTACACAGCCTGGGATGTCATCTGGTCCCATGGATGCTGTATTCTTAGCTTTGCAGAGTGTGGTTTCTACCTGTGTAGCCATGATTACTGGAATTTGACAATCTTTTGGTATTGAGATGGGCCCTTTAGGGGGTGAGGGGGGGTGATGTTGGCAATAAATCGATCTGCCAGGATACTGGCAATATCTTTGGGATCAGTATATTTAATGCCATTCTGTTGGAGCTCAGGGCAGATCTGAGCATTGCCATTAAATTCTTGACATAACTATAGCATGTCTTGTGGTTGTCTTTGGAATCTTTGGCAATTTTATTTTCGTAACTAGCTTTTGAGGATTTTATGAGGGATCTCAGCTTCTTACTGAGGCTGGTGAGGGAGTTTTTTGCATCCTGGGATTTTCCTCTTTTCTGCAGCAGTTTCTTCCTTCTGTTGTATAGCTTGCTTATAGCAGGGGACCACCAGATTGGCTTCCTTTTTTTGGAGGAGAGCATCTTGGTTCTACTTGGGATGGCACGATTCATGCATGAGTGGATGTGCTCATACAGTGCCTTAGTGTAGGATTCTGCAGTCGAACTTTCAAATCCCATCGGCATGGGTGTCATGAAGTTTGTCACTTCTGACTTCAGTAGCATGAAGTTGGTTTTGGAGAAGTTTTTTAAGGAGGTTTCCTTACTGGGGGGTGGGGGTGGGATGTGGATATCAAGGGTGATTTGCTTATGGTCAGACCTGACCAATGGGGGGGTAACCACTGGTGTGGAGCATCGATCTCTCATGTTGGTAATGACCAGGTCTAGGATACTGGAGCCCCTGGTGGGACAATGGATTAGTTGATCCAGGGCGTTGGAATTTATAAATTCCAAGAACCGTTGGGAAAAGGAGTTGGTACCCGAGTAGTTTTCCCAGTTAATGGCAGGGTAGATGAAATCACCCAGTATTAGGGTGTTTGGTTGTATCTTAATATTTTCCATTACGTTTAGAAAGGTGTAGTGAGAATCTTGGGGCATGGTGGGGGATCTGTAGCAAGCTACAATTTGGATTGCAGTCTTACCTAGTGTTAGTTGCACCTGGAGAATTTCAGATGCATTGTGTTGGGCAACTAGCCTGCAGGTGTGAATGTGGACACTCCTCCACCTTTAGTGTTTAGGTCTTGGTTTTGTGGCCAAAAAGTGTGGTAAGCGTTGTAGCCTGGTATTGCAGTGGTGCTCTCTGGAGCCTTGAACCAGGTCTCAGTTACTGCACAGATATTGATGTTATACATTTTTAGGAGTGTCTCAAGAGAGTGCATTTTGAAGTTTAGACTTCTAGCATTGAATTACTATTCCTTCAGATTCTGCATGTTTGTATCTGTTATGGTCGTGGTTTTTGTCCTTTGAACCTTGCCTAAAAAAGGCACTACAGGGGTGGCAAGAGCTTTAGCCAGTAACCTGAATCCCAGGGTTGACAGGTGCAGACCATCTATGCAAAGCATCGTGGTTTGTTGATCATGTCTTCCCAGGCAGACAGATACTGGATCCCCTTTGAATGACACCAAAAGCTTAGCCAATTGTTGAAATCAATCATTTTGTCCTTATACTGTGGTATCATTCTGGGCGAAGGCAGAATGATACTCAGGGCTCGGGTCATACCTGCCTGGGCCACATGATCCGAGAGCTCTTCCATATCTCTTTTCATGTAGTCCAGGGAGGTATGTCTCAAGTAATTCACTCCAGCATGGACAATGACAGAGTCGTATTTGTACTTGTTGTGGAGTGATTTAAGTGTATGCGTTATGTGGCGGATCCTGGCACCCGACAGACAGCTGACTGTAATTTTCTCCTTGTTCAGCCTGGTGAGTGGGACATCAGTGTGCCTGACTATAGAGTCACCTATGACTAATGTGCTGGGTACATTGTCTTGCCTTAGGGGGCTGTTGTTGGGTGGCACACTGGTGTTGTGAACTATGTGTCACTTTGGTTGTGACTGGTGCTTGCATTTCAGCTTCGGAGGTCCTTGTTGCTTGGGCAGGTTAATATTAAGGGCCTCTGCATATGTGGGTTTAGTATTGCAATGTGTGGGTGTTGATGGTGTGGGTTTTGAAGGGCTATGAGCTGCTTGAGGTGCAGTGCAGGTGTTAACCTTCTCCTCTTGATTGTCTAGCACAATCTTGGCCGGAGAAAGCTTTGCTTCCAGTTTGGCTATTTAAGTGCATCTCTGGCAGGTTGTAGTGTTGGGTGGTAGGAGGAGAGGGTTGTCTGTGTACATGAGGCACTTGCCGCATTACCCCAGTATGCCCAGATTCACCAGGTGGCAGGAGAACCATTGGCCATGCCTGTTTAGGTGTTCTGTAAAGTATAAAAGCTGTTTTCCCTTACCTTTGCAAGGTACTTTGCAATTATAGGCTGTTTAGTGCCTACGATTAATTTCTCCTTATTGACAAGAAGAGTTGAGTGCTTATATCAGTTTCAGGCTTCTTAGTGCTTTCCAGCAGGTTCTAGAGCAAGTACTAGTCACAGGGGTTCAGATTTTAGTGCTACTACTGAGAAACCAGCTAGTTCTAAGGGAAACTTTGAAGAGCAGATTTTCTGGCACCTGGAATAGTTTAACTGTAGCCTCACGGTGCTGCACGATGCGTAAAATGTGCAAACACGCACTTTTAAGCCAGAAAGTTGAAAGGGATAGAAATCAGCCCAAAAAGGCTAATAAAATTACAATTTCAGAGCTAGAAACCACTCCTCTAGTATTAGATAGGCAGTACAATGCTCACCACTCACAATGGTAAGCAGTAGGAATCCCTCAGGATGTCTATATGCACCAGACTGGTGGTGAATAAACTGGTAATGTGCATATCCATACCAGGTCCATCTCAATGAACTGCAATGGTTTGATAGAAGAGGTATTAACAGTGAATTACCTTGGGTGTTTTTGAGGCTAGAAGCAAAAGCTAGGCTATGTCGGAGTAGCTTCATGGAGCAGTGCTCCTCAGCACACAAACTAATTGCTCTTTGTGCAACTAAGTCACAAGGTACAGTTTCAGAAGTAGTTTTATAGGGAAAATTTAGTTTCCAAAGTGCCTGCATGTATACTAGGCACTGTTACATGCCAAAAGTCCACTTGCCAATAAAACAATGTTTCCCAACTCAAATAAACCAGGCTACTCTCTACTGCCACTAGATGAGTAATCCAATGTCTTTTTAATTTAAAAACACACAAGGGTAGCTAAAAGGGAAAGCTAACAGAAACAAATGGAATAACTAGCTAAGTTGACAGTTTTACTGTGATTTTCAAGTAATTAATCTAGCAGCAAGATCACTGGAAAACAAATACATGTAGCAGTCTTACAATGCAGATAAATGCAATAAATAATTCAAGAGAACAGCAGTGTACTTAAAG